>NC_051157.2:110315256-110415255 GCF_013339745.2 Dermacentor silvarum
GCAGTGACCATAGATTAGTGAGGTCTAGGATATCTCTCAATTTCAAGAGAGAAAGAATACAATTAATCAAGAAGAAACAGGCCAACCAAGACGTATAGTAAGGATAAAAGCAGACTAATTAAGGCTGGTGCTCGCAAACAAATATGCAGCTTTAGAACAGGATGATGAAGACAACATAGAGGTAATGAATGAAACCGTAACTAGGCTGATCTCAGAAGCAGCAACTGAAGTGGGAAGTAAGGCACCAAGGCAACCAGTAGGTAAACTCTCCCACGTAACAAAGGACCTAATAAAGAAATTACAAAACATGAAAGTGTCAAACTCGAGAGACCAGATTGAAATTGCTGAACTGTCAAATTGATCAACAAGAAGAAAGTATCGGATATTCGAAATTATAACGTGGAAAAACTTGAGGAACCAGTAAATAATGGACGCAGCATGAAATCAGTGAGAAGAAAACTTGGCATAGGACAAGGCAAGATGTATGCACTGAAAGATAAGCAGGGTAATAGTATCAGCAATTTCGATGACATAGTAAAAGCAGCCGAAGAATTCTTTACTGACCTGTTAAGTGCCAAGAGCATCCAAGCTACATTCACTCTAAGTAGTGATGAAGAGGATATAGAGGCTCTTTCTAAAACTAGCGATGACGTTATAAGGGCCTTGCAAGACAGTGCCAGGGGAAAAACTGCTGGAGAAGATGGTATAACCGTCGATTTAAGCAAAGATAGCGGAGATATCTTTCTTTGAAAACTTGCAGCCCTTTACACGCAATGCCTCACGGCTTCAAGTGTACCAGAGAGCTGGAAGAACGCCAATATTATACTGATCCATAAGAAGGGAGACGTTCAAGAATTGAAGAATTATAGACCCATTAGATTGCTTTCAGTATTGTATAAAATATTCACCAATAATTTTTTCCAAAAGAATCAGGGCAACACTTGACTTCAGCCAACCAAGAGAACAGGCTGGATTCAGGAAGGGATATTCTGCGATGGATCATATCCATGTCATCATTCAGGTAATAGAGAAATCTGCGCAGTACAATCAACCTCTCTATATGGCTTTCATAGATTATGAAAAGGCATTTGATTCAGTAGAGATACCAGCAGTCATAGAGGCATTGCGAAATCAAGTAGTACAGGAGGCGTACGTGAATATCTTAGCGAATATCTACAAGGATTCCACAGCAACCTTGGTTCTCCACAAGAAAAGTAGAAAGTTGCCTATCAAGAAAGGGGTCAGGCACGGAGACACAATCTCTCCAATGCTATTCACTGCATGCTTAGAAGTATTCAAGCACTTAGATTGGGAAGGCTTAGGAGTGAGGATCAACGACGAACATCTCAGCAGCCTTCGGTTTGCAGATGACATTGTCCTATTCAGCAACAATGGGGAAGACTTACAACAAATGATTGAGGGCCATAACCGATAAAGTGTAAAAGGGGGAGGGTATTGAAGATTAATATGCAGACGACAAAATTAATGTCCAATAACCTGGCAAGGATACAAGATTTCAGGATCACCAGTCACCCTCTAGATTCT
Organism: Dermacentor silvarum; assembly: GCF_013339745.2. NCBI lineage: Eukaryota > Metazoa > Arthropoda > Arachnida > Ixodida > Ixodidae > Dermacentor > Dermacentor silvarum. Next base: position 110,316,802 of record NC_051157.2, read on the forward strand.
GCAAATGAGTATGTCTATCTAGGTAAGTTACTCACAGGGAACCCTGATTTATAAGAAAGAAATTTGCAGAAGAATAAAATTGGGCTGGAGTGCATACGGCAGCCATTACCAAATCCTGGCTTGGAGATAATCACTGTCGTTGAAAAGAAAAGTGTACAATCATTGCATTCTACCGGTGCTAACATATAGGGCAGAAACTTGAAGGTTAACAAAGAACCTCGAGAACAAGTTAAGGACCGCACAAAGAGCGATGGAACGAAAAATGTTAGACCTGACGTTAAGTGACAGAAAGATAGCAGTGTGGATGAGAGAGCAAACGGGGATAGCCGATATTCTAGTTAACATTAAGAGGAAAAATTGGAGCTGGACAGGCCATGTAATGCGTAGGATGGATAACCGGTGGACTATTAGAGTTACAGAATTGATACTAAGAGAAGGGAAGTGCAGTCGAGGACGGCAGAAAACTAGCTGGGTTGATGAAGTTAGGAAATTTGCAGGCGCAAGTTGGAATCAGCTAGCGCAATACAGGCGTAGTTGGAGATCGCAGGGAGAGGTCTGTTCTGCAGTGGACATAAATATAGGCTGATGATGATGATCCTACAGCACAGCTACCTACTATGCTACATAGAATAAAGACTAAAAAATGTGAAAAAAATGTTTCTAAAAATAATTTGTTTAAAAATAGCATCCTGGAGAAGGAAGTTACTATACTACTCATTTCACCTCAGCATAGGTACACTGATGATAATACCGCTGAATTGTCTTTCCATTTAATCTGTTGGTACTTCTTTTATCCAACTACTTATTGTACTCAACACTCCTTTGATATCACTGTATTGCAAAAACCATGGTTGTCCGCATAAAATACATTTCCCCTTAGAAGTTACTGTACATTTTTATTATACGAAGTGCTCGCTTTTTTAATTAGCAAAATTATTTTTGCAAGTCTTCATTTCGGAGAAATCGACGGATTTCTAATGAAATAGTTTAGCATGGTAAGCAAGCGTTGGCGGTAGCTACTTACCTATATTAATGTCCTAAAGAATTGGTGTCCGGCCTAAAATTGCGTATACCAGCTTATGTCTTTAAAAAGGTAAATTTTCCATTTGATTATAATCTTACATTCTTGTTTGGTTTATGCATGCTTACACATGACATATTCGTTACAGCTCTGATCATTCACCCGGCTTGCATAAACATGTGTATTAGATTGAACCGGTAACTATCCATATAGGCTAACGGTCCAAATATTTTTCAAAATATTTACCTTGCTTTTCTTTCATTTTTTGACAATTATTTCCCATTTCGATTTGCCCTGTCCCCGGTTAAACTACTTTGCTTTTCTTTTTTGTTTCAGCTTCCACATATCAGCATACAGCCACAGATGGTTCCAACACTTCAATTGTGCGAACCATTGTCCTGTGTTAGCTGCCGCTCAGTTGGTCCGGCATCTAATCTTAGTCGCGCGCTCACTGCGCGGAGAAATGGCCCTGCTGGCTATGTTTAGGGCTGCCAAGCGGTGATCCGGCAAGAAAGAGCCGCGGCGACAACAGAGCCCAGGCGAAAGGGTTATTTGTGAGCGGTTTCAAGCACGGCTCTTGTTCCTCGACGGTGGCAAGGTGGCTGCCGGCGTATAGGCTCGCGAACGGCGGCCGAATTCCATCGCTCGAGATGTCCCTGTTCTTGGCTCAGGTGGAGGCCGTTTCGCATGCAAACTCCCCGCGATCAAAGCAGAAATAGTTCGTTCTTTACTGCAACAGCGGTGACGGTGGCGCTGTTCGGTCTCGCAGGGGGTGGCATTTCTTCCAACGCATCAGCACGCGAGATATTGCATCCATTGTAACGGGCCAGGAAAAGAAATCGCTCGATTCGATAACACGGACATTGATGATCGTTGAGACAACTAACGCTCTACAGCGAAACTTACTCTCAGCCCCCTCCTACTCTCTTCCTTTCTAAAACTCGTAGAGAAGTGCTCTTCAATAGTATAGAACCACGAATAAATTGATAAACAACATGCTGTACAGAGAAATATGGAAAGAACTTGGAGTCTGGGTAGCACTGCAGTGTAGTCATGATCAGAGATAAACCTTCTGGCAATTTGGGTTTGCAGCCTGCTTTTAGAGCAACTGAATTGGTGATAACACGGGTGGGTGTAGGTTCGTGGTTATGCTAATCCAGTGGGCACAGCGTTGCTCAGATGCCTCGTGATTTCAGGCCCGTTGAGTAAACTATTATTTTATTGCCCCACGTGGATCAAGGTGCCCAAGGAGGATCGCATGAAATTTGACTGTAGTGCTATACAAAATACGTATGTCGTATTAGCAATGCCATCAAAATTGTTTCGCTTCTCCACCTCCAGGCGCCTTCCTCCTCTGGCGCTCGCTTCCGTCGTGGCGGCAAACATAATCTCGCCGATTTGACAGAGGGGCCATCCACGCTTGCGCGTAAAATATGAACACTCATGAAATAAGAAAAGCCATAGAAGCGCAAGAGCACTCAAAAACGAGCTCCTGCGAGTACTTCACAAGTTTTCTAGCGAATAAAAAAACAGCTATAATAATAGAAATGCGCGCTGGCATCAAAGTGCAGACGATATCGTGGTAAAGAAAGTGAATGCGTTTACAGCAAAACAATAATTTATAAGACCCTGTGCTCAGAAAAGCTTATGCATGTTAGATGATTAAGGATCACTGCCTTCAACTCGTCATCGAGGTACATTCAGCAGAATCCCTGCGAGAGGCTTCGGAATGGGCAACTGGGCGAAGTGCACTCTCAACTACAAAAAGGAATCAGAGGAAGAGTCGTACGCAAATATAACAAGTCATCAACTTGCTTACCAATCACTAGGTATCCTACTTTGCTGATCAATCTGGCAAAGTACGGTAGTTGCCAATAGGTTGAAATTTGTGTTTCTGAAGTGGAACCACCACCTATCGTACTACATTCTGTCTTCAAATAATTTGTATTGTTCCGTGTATTCTGTGGCTTTGTGTTTTGTGAAATTCCTATTGCATATAATTATGATGCATTCATACCATTGCTCATAGCGTTCATTAAATGACGCCAATTGTGGGTTCTTTTTGGCAGTAATCTTGTTATTTATTTATTTATTTGCTTTGAGAAAAGTAGCACTGTATTTTTCTTAAATACCGCATTTGCCTTATCGTAAATTCGGCTGCGAGCCTTCTTTGCTGTACACCTTGAACTGATGCAGCAAGTGGGAGTGCACGGAGAGAGTGAGACACTTAAAATTAGCGTAGCTTGCACTGGAGGCGCAATTCTAAAGAGACAGTGGAGCTGATGGGCACCTAGCTAGTCCTGGCTTTTGGACTAGGCTAAGCACTTCCAAGTCTACCCCAGCGTTTCCGGAAATTATTGATTCATCATCATCGTCATCAGCCTATATTTATGTCCTTTCCCTGTGATCTCCAATTAACCCTGTCTTGCGCTAGCTGATTCCACATTGCGCCTGCAAATTTCCCAACTTCATCACTTCACCTAGTTTTCTGCCATCCTCGACGGCACTTCCCATCTTTTGGCCATGTATTTGGGCTAGGCTAAGCACTACCAAGTCATCCCCAGCATTTTACGAATTTTTTTATTCTTGATCGATTATCTATTAGCTATTAATAGGCTGTCGATTGGCTATCGCAATTTATTGGCCACGTATTTGGGCTAGGCTAAGCACTACCAAGTCCTCCCCAGCATTTTCTGGAATTTATTGATTATTGATCGATTAGCTATTGATTAGCTATCGATTGTCTATCAATGACTGACTAAGCTTAAGTATTCCCAACCATGCTTATCTAGACTGAGCCAGGCTCAGCTTCGCTAGTCTACAGGCGTATGTGCCATCGCACTTGGACCCTTTCTGCACTACCACCAGGATCGGCCAACATTTTCTGTTCGCATGTTACGCACCAACTCTCGGCTAAAGCAGCTCCGCTGTTAATATATTGTGGCCACCTATGTGTGCATGTATTCAAAATTCCTCTCAAGACTCCCGGATAAAGCCACAATAAAACGGCGGAGCGCGTAACCTTGACTTAACAAATGTGTATTTGCAAGAACAGAAAGTTGTATTTATCGCCTTTTTAGTGGCTTACTCAGTGGCTCTAGCGCAAGCATCTGGTGAAATCCCGGCTCTCTGCTTGCCGTGGAGGAAACTAATATGTAGATTTCCTTGCAGATAATTATTTCATATGCCTGGAATCCCTTAGCAAAAAAGAAAAAAGATCTTTGGCTACTGTTGGGATAATACAGGGGCCAATTTGGTGACATGTAGTTGTAGCGATCTGGTAAACCTGGTTGCGAGGTCCCGTGCTGCGTCTATTCTTCCTTATAAATTCAGCCGCAGAGATTCACTGCTCCGAACTGAGAGCAACATTCTGTGCGCTTAGGAACGATAATGTTCGTTTAACCGTCAATACTATGGAGTACACTGCCAACGATAAGCACGTATTATTGCGATAGCAATTATATGGACACTCAAAAGCAGATTTCTGCCGTCGCCGTCGCCGTCGCCGTCGTCGCCGCCGTGAGGTTCCGTATGACGTCATTTGGAGAAGAAATCGTCGCCGCGCGCCGAACGCTGTATGTGCGAGTGAAAGAGCGCGAGGGGCGCGTCTTTCACGGGGAGTGAACGCACGGCGAACAAACGCGCGTTCTGCGCCGTGCTCGCTTAAGGGCTGCAGAAGTAGGCGTCTCTTTTCTCCTTTACAATACAATCACCATATATGTAGAGCAAACGCACCTTCTTCCGACGCGCGAGAAGCCGTGGGGGAGGGGGAGGGAAGGGAGGCGACGTTTAGCTGCGGCACCAAGTGCCTATTTATATCACAGGCTCCGGCAACAGTCACCAACGCCGCACGCATTTTGAGCGAGCGCGGGCAAAACGCCGATGGCGTCGACAACAGTTCTGCGTGTTGCCGATGCTGCCGCATGTCCAGGTTTATACAGCTGATAAAGCTAATATCATTACTCCGTATAGCTCTCTACAAGTTTGCTATCGCAATTGATGCTTCGCCTTTCAGGTGAAACTGCAACCACTTTTTCTATGGTTCTGGTGATTTTTCGGTTTTATATGCTTACAGTGCTCAGTGTACTCGCGCAAGCTTGACAGTTCACCGAGACGAGGACAAGTATACAAGGAAGGAAACACTTTGTTAGGGGCTGCGCAATGGAGCCCAGCAATTTATCAGTGAAACAATGGCTCGCTTGGCCGTGGTTGTGACGTCTTCAGAATTGATAGTGGAACAGCGTCGAGCGCGCCTTTAATAGACAAAGGCGAGACTGCTCGGATGGTGAAATGTCAAGGGGCATTCCTTCTAGACAACTTCTGTGCCATCAGTACCGCCTGCACTAGTTAGGAAGCTATGTGCGCCATTTCTTATAGAATCTTCATCTCCGTAACTGCGCAGCCTTTGCAAATTTTTTTTCCGTGATTAGGTAGCAATAACTGTGATTTCCACTACCGCGGCGCCTTAAATATTCAGGAATGCGCCTGGTTCAGATTTCATGCATTTGAGCTGTTTACCTCTCATTTGCCTCGCGTATGAAGTCACTGCATATGTTCCTTTTTTTTAGCTTGCCTCCAATTACCACATGCGAATATTCCCGCTATTGCTATTTTTGTGTTCTATCACTCGTCCAGAGTACTCCAGTACTCTGGAGAGGCATTGTAGAATCTGCTCACTCTATTTGTCTTATCAATTTTTTTATAACACGACCCTCGTTATATTTTCACAAGCCATTTTCTATCTGTTTTTGAATTACTTACGTAATTATGGAAATTTCGCCTCAGTTCTCCAGCCAGCGATGTTCATATGGTTGCGTTTCGCGCTTTAGTTCTTAGTTGCCACGGCTCTCCATGCATAATTAACTTACAGAAAAAAAAACTATTTCTCACCTTCAATTTCTAAATTTACGTGACAATGACGAATTTGGTAATGTTTTCGATGTCGTCTCTGGGCTACCATCAACTTCCTTTCCTAAAGCAGCGTATGTATTGTGAATTAAATCTTCACCCCTGTTATTATCCTGTTAGCGTGCGGCAGACACCACATAAAGCAAGGACATACAGGGTGTTATTTTTTTTTTTTTATTTGTACGGAATTTTTAGAAATCGCCTGTGGCAGGTAGCCTTATTCTTATCATTGAGCTTGGTTATTCGATGAGGCGGACATCAGTAGGACGCGAAATCGAAACACATATTCAACTAATTAACAAAAAATCACTAATTAACTTCCTAAATAATTACTTTAGGACACATATTGCAATTTACAAATTGTAGCCGGTGAGCTTGCGAAGCGTATCCACTTGGCATGAATTTCCAGAATGACACCAGTTTGGAGATATGCGCCATAGAACTTACCGTAAAAATGCACTGTGGTTCCACTTACTTTTTGACCAAAATGCTGTTTTATACATTGAAGCACAAAAGTAACTGGAACGCACGTGTATTCCGTCCCACACTTCGGGGAAATAATATCTCGAAACTGGTGTGATCCTGCAATTCATTTCAAGTGGATGCATCTTGCAAACTCACCGGCTACAATTCGTAAATTGCAATATGTGTCGTAAAGTAATTAACTACGAAATTCATTAGTCAATTTTTGTTAATTAGGTGAATATGTGTTTCGATTTCTCGTGCTACTAATGTCTGCCTCTTCGAATAACCCGGCTCAACGATAAGAATGATGCTGCCTGCCACAGGCGATTTTTAAAAATTCCGGAAATCCTAATTTTGAACACCCGGTATATACAAACAAAGAAAAACTTACTTCTAACCGTGTGCATTTTAAATAATTGAGGTAACTGACTCACAGCGCGAATACGAAGTGCAAACATCATAGATAAAGTCAAACAGGATGCAGCGTTGTCGTGGAAGAGTGTTTCATGCAGCGGAATCGCTTTTGTAATTGCACAACTGAATCTGAAATACATGCTCTCGAGCACGCCGCCGATGCCGTGGGTTCTCAGTGTCATGATGATGGCATTTCGCATGCGTCGCAAGTTAATTAAACGAAGCTTAGCCGTTAAACGGGTAATATGTATTTGTGATAATGTGTTACATGTGATGGTTCCTAAAATTTCTAAAATTAAGGTATTCAAGACAGCAGCACAGTTGCATAAGTTTCACCTGAATCCCAGTGGTGTTCGTGAAGATACACGTCAGCTCTTTGCGCTAATCAGTTAACTAAATAATGAAAGCAGTGCACTTTCGTGACTATTTCAATTTGAAGCATGTAGCCCGTGGCCAGTGTTAAACAGAAGAGTTCTAAAAATTTTCTGACATGGCCATGCTACTGATTCCTTGCAACGCTTACGTAACGTGTGTTCCAAATCGTTCCAGCAAGCAAAGCTGTTTCGTGTTATATAAGACAGCTTCTTCGCTGCACCAGCAAGCATATTAGAACACGAACCCGCCTAGAGATGGTTCACCCTTGGCATCAAATTTGTGACTCCAATGCAATCAGTGAAGTAAGTGCGACTGAATACTTTTTCAGAAAACCAATGAAAGCTAATTTTTTCTTATTTTGCTCACTTTTTATTTCAAGCTATGGCGTTATTTAATATGCGTCATTTCATACAACGTAAGAAATCCCTGTTCATTCTCATAACTCCCACACGTTTTTTTTTTCTAAGCATGCGCTTTCCTCTTCAGCCTAATTAGTGCTCGCCGTTATGGTTTCACACACCGGCCACGCATACAGGCCTTCCACACAATCGTAAGTCTTATTAGCCGTGCTTCCTTGACTCCGCACCATCCTGCTGCTCTTCATAGTATAGCACTTGCTGTATCAGCAGACAGCAGGTTAGCCTGCGTCGTTGTAGACTTCCATGTCGCCTCCTCGAAACTCTTCTTTGCCGTCCACATCAGGACTGGAACAGGACTTGGGATAGTCACTTGGGAACATAGTTATCTGAGCCCATATTGAGGAACGCACCACCCTAAGTACTGCTTCCAAGTCCCTGGGAAGAATGAGCTAAGATAATTTGAGAGGTCAATTATTAGGCAGATACCACAGTAATTTGAATATGCACACATTTTCGGAGCTTAAGTTGTTATGAACGGAGTGACACCATTTGAACAACGAGCGTAACTCGTTTGATTTACACTATATATACTGCATGAATTTTTCAGATGTACCATGCAAAACACGTTGTGGAAAGAAACGTTCGCTCGTCATTTCAAGGCAGCAGCGCAACGACTCGTGTGGGCGCGCCACCGCCGCCGTCGATCTTCATCGGCATCACAATGGCGTGGGCGCCGACCGGAGGCACGAGGCTCAAGTCGGCCAGGTTCTCCAGGATGTACACGTTAGCGGCCGCCAGCAAGTGGTGCGACCGCGTCACGCCATAGAAGTCCACCGAAGCCGTCTCGATGCCGACGCCCGCCACGCTGCGCTGCCGGGTGAGGAACTCCACGGCTGCCGGTTCGATGGCAGGGAAATGGCGCAGGCCGTACTGGTCCAGGCCGTAGAAAGCGTTCCGGTTGTTGTAGTACTGCGAAGTACAGGTCGCAAACATGGTCTTTGGGATTTTAACAGCGGAGCTGTTTAAGCTCTTGGTTAGGCCGCGTAGTGCGAACAAAAAACTGCACCAGGCGATCACGTCAGCGCACGTTGCTAGGCGACGCACGTGACGTCATCGCTCGGTGAGCTTACCACCCTCTCCCAGGTTGTCTTCGCCACAGCACGAGGCGCGGCCGACGTATCCGGCGTTCGTCGGCGTGCCCCGGCTGCAGCCGGCGTCGAGATGCCACGTGCTACATTTCGCGCCGGCCTCGTCACCCAGAATGGACCGCATCGGCGTCTCGTCGAGCAACATGGGCTGGTGGATAGCCGTGATTATGGAAGGCGCGAAAAGTGACCCCTCTATAGTCCAACGTGTGCGCCGCGCCGCGCTACCTAGACGCATGCGTATTTTATATGAAACCGCGAACTCGCTGCACGTGCCGCCACCAGTATCCATCAGCCCATCTTGCTCGACGAGACGCGGATGTGGTCCATTCTGGGTGACGAGGCCGGCGCGAAAGGCAGCATGTCGCATCTAGACGCCGGCTGCAGCCGGGGCACGCCGACGAACGCCGGACGCGTCGTCCATGCCTCGCGCCGAACTATAGAGTGCTGCGCTTTCGCTGGCGTGGCGTCCCCGTGCCGAGCGCGCTCGCACGTGAACACTACGTCGGACTATAAAGTGGCCTTTAGTAGACTGCGCGCCGACCCCGAGTATCGTCCGGGTACTCGGGGTCGGCTAAGTTTGGCTAACAACCAGCCAAGCCAAACCAAGTTAAGCAAAGGAAAGCAAAGTTAAAGTACAGTGGCTAGAATAGGTAGTTAAAGCTAGGGAAGGGCCACCAGCTTCGCTGTTTGCTCAGTCTTCGCATCACTTAGTGTGAAGCTGCCCCTAATTTTTTAGATGCGAGAGCATCTTATGCTCGGGCAGTGTCCGTTCTGCGGCGTCCGTACCCATACTGCGCATGCGCAACTCTCCCTCATTCTCCTCTCCTACGCAGGTGTGCGCTCTCCTCCTCCCATCTCCCTCTCTACGCCACAGGTGCGGCGCAGCAAATCATTGCATATAACTCACTCTCTCCCTCTTTCTCTAAGGGTACGCCGGTAGGCGGCGCAAGTGTCGCGGCGCATATAAAGCACGCGTTCGCTGTGCTTCCGTCATTCTCTTTCTGTGCAACGATGTGCGAAACGCCATGAACAACGTCACCGTCGGCGCTAGTTGCAGCGACAGCGCCACCGCTGCGAAGCAGAGGAAGGCTCGGGAAGCCGAACGTAAACGTCAGCGTCGGCAAGCGGACCCCGAACTTCGCGGACGTGCTCTGCCTCACGGAAACGTGGAACGCCGCACGGCTGACCATCAACGGCTACCACGTGATCGTGTGTACCGAGGAGGCACAACGGCAAGTCGGTGGTGTCGCCGTATGCGTGAAACGCACTCTCACCGCAAACGCAAAGGACCTAGACCTACCGGTCACCACTCAAAGGCACAACGGAGAGCACTCGGCCGTCCGACTATCCTTCCACGGTGACAACAACATCGTCATCATGAGGCTGTATCTCAAACCCAACATCTTAAGAGAAAGCGTCGAACTTTACCGCGCAAGGAGCATGGTAGAGTACACCAAGACCTACAGACACGCGCCCTTCATACTCGCAGGGGACTTCAACGTAGACATACTGACAACCGATTGGCTGGTGCAGCACATGAAGGACGTATACTCTTTGCGATGCATTTCCCAAGATCACAAGCAACCCACCACCATCAGGGGAACGTGCATAGCCCTCCTCTTCGCAAATTTCAAACTCGACCCTCTGCAGCAAGACCTATGGACGCTACACTTCACCGACCACAAAGCCATCGTCTTCAAGATACCGCGCGCACCGACGCTAGGAATCACGTACGATCTCTAAATAAAGACGCAACAACCCCGTACAAACGTCTCCTCTCTTCTCAATACATTCTCTCACTCTAACTTTCATTGGGTTGTGTTGCCAAGTGAAACGAAACGGAAACTCGATGCGCACCCCCCTCGATGCTTTCGCATCCCGCCATGGTTGCCCTTAGGGTGAGATGATGTGGTTTTTTCTTTCTGTTTTCCCTTCATTTTGGTGATAAGGAGAGTGCGGAAAATGCAAAATAATAGAACTCGAGTGCGTAACTTCATTTTAGCTTATAAAATACAAGTTAGATAAGCAATTATTTTCTATCAAAGGTCCCAAAGTGCACGAATGAACCAGTTTAAGTTGTCTGTAATGCAGACGCTGAACACGTATTTTGGGCGCTCTGTGGTACCTGATATAGCTGCGGAGTGCGTACCAGTTTATGAACTGGTTTAATACTATGCATAAAGCAGTTTTCTTTTTAAATTAACACAATGATTTTTGCAGTTTGGCGAAGAAAGATAAAGCTTATCACTAGCAGAAAGGTAAAGAAGGAATAACTAGAAATTTCTGTAATTTACCAATGTCCAGAAAAAAAATGGCGGGCTCAGAAAATAAAAACGATTTTGAAAAAGAAAGTACTCTATTGTCGGTTTCTTTACTACGTTCACAAAATATGCAAAAACATCGTCACAATTTCTCACAGAAGATGACGTGCATTAAGAAAAGCCATATGAAGATAGCGTTGTTTTCACTTGATGATATGAACTTCCATACCAGACATCATCATTCAATCCCGTCGGTGCAAGGTTGTTTTGTGCCAAGTAGAGTGCAGGGCATCCAAAGTTAGTTTTTTCTTGCACCTGGCCATTTGCCGCACATTAAACACGCCCAAATGCGTGCGAACGTTCGAAATCTATCTCGGCGCCACAAACCCGTAACATGAGACACAGCATGCAACAACGCAGGTTACGTCCGCACAGTGTGTTAGGAAAAGGCAGAGTCCTTCAAACAGGCAGGCAGCCCTATACGGCCTCCCTGTCTAAAAAAGTTGTCGCAGTTTCACCTGAAAGGCGAAGCATCAATTGCGATAGCAAATTTGTAGAGAGCTATACGGAGTAATGATATTAGCTTTATCAGCTGTATAAACTTTGACATGCAGCAGCACCGGCAACACGCAGAACTATTGTCGACGCCGTCGGCGTTTTGCTCGCGTTCGCTCAAAATGCGTGCGGCGTTGGTGACTGTTGCCGGAGCCTCTGATATAAATAGGCACTTGGTGCCGCAGCTAAACGTCGCCTCCCTTCCCTCCCCTTCCCCCCCTCCCCCTCCCCCACGGCCTCTCGCGCTTCGGAAGAAGGCGCGTTTGCTCTACATATATGGTGATTGTAAAGGAGGGAAGAGACGCTTACTTCTGCAGCCCTTAAGCGAGCACGGCGCAGAACGCGCGTTTGTTCTCGGCCGTGCGTTCACTCCCCGTGAAAGCGCGCGCCCCTCGCGCCCTTTCACTCGCACATACAGCGTTCGGCGCGCGGCGACGATTTCATCTCCATTGACGTCATACGGAACCTCACGGCGACGGCGACGCCGACGGCAGAAATCTGCTTTTGAGTGTCCATATAATTGCTATCGCAATAAAAAAGCAATACAGCTTTGAAGGTCAGCGGGTGGTAATTGTTAAAGCTAACGAGAATTTCCGAGGGAATGAAAAAGGCTGAGAGATGATATCGACGTGCACTTGACACCTATTTCAGCTGCATATAAGAGCGTGATGACTGGACGTCTAATTAACTTTTGAGAATGTGTGCTTGAGAATGCAATGTTTCTATATCTCGGTTTTCTGTAGTTCCCTTCCTGTAATGACTGTCAAGGTAGGATTAACAAAATCAATGAATACCTGAAAAAAGGTTAGTAGTTCCGGCCAAAGGCAAAGCATTGAAAGCGATAGCGAGACTTGGCGTTGCGCTCGAACACCAAACACGGTGTTCTAACAATACGCATAGGCGACAAGGCAGCCTGCGAGGCCACTTCTGCTGCGCGGCAGGAACAGTGCCCTGCAAGAGACCAGGCGTCTCACAACGCTGGCGCGATGAAGGAACGCCGGCAGTGGTGTCAGCGGCGTCGCACATTGACAGTGCGCGGTACGAGACCGATGCAAGAACGTCGACGTTTGTTAGCACCCAAAAGAAAGCATTAGACAGATTTAGCTTGTCGTTTAGTGACCGTTCCGCTTAGACCAGCGTATGCGCCACTGCGTGGTATACGGACACGGCCTCCCAGCAGAAACGCTATAATGTGCGTGCGCAACATGGTATCTTTATAACCGTGTGGCATCTCAGAATCTGAACTGATCGTTTTGCAATGTTTACAAAGTTCCCCGAAAAGAAATTGTTATTTCCTTTTCACGTTGTCAGAAATTTCATAAATACTCAATTTCTTTCATTCTTTGATGCTCGTTTCCCCCTTCCCTAGTACAGTATAGCCTAACCGGAGATGTCCTCTGGTTAACCTCTCCGCCTTTCCTTTGCTTTTGTCTCTCTCTCTCACTCGCATTTTTAACACGAAAGTGTTTTATGCTGGGGTCCACCAAGACTTCACTGACGTATTTCCGTCACGGAAATACGTCACACGAACATACACGAACATAATACAAAGAAAGAAACCAGAAGAAAAAGTTCCACAAACATGCAAAATTTGGAAATCGAACCCACGACCTCTCGGTCCGCGACGTTAGATCGCCGAGCGTTTAACCCATTGCGCCACAAACGCATTTGCAGAGAGCTACACAGACGCGCCTTATATATCTAACACTCCTCCGTGTACCCGCGCTCTTGCTCGGGGCGGTGCCGCCGCCTACGAGCAGAAAAGAGAAGTACTGCATTATGACACTAACGCGCACCGACAGTGAACGCTTCGGTGGTCTCAGCACTACGACGCCTCGATGCCAGCATTCGAAGGGACGCTGGCATCAAGAAGCACTACCAACGCCACCTAGGTGGCGTTCACCGTACTCAGCACAGCGGAGCGTGGCCTCCGCAATTAGCTCTGAAAATGTTTCTGAAGTTGATCGCGGAGGCTGCAATTACAACGCGCTGTACGCGCTGATTTGACTCGGTGACGATTCAGTTACGTGCTTTGTCTTGCGCGTTGTATTAGTGTGTCAGTTACGTGCTTCGTCTTTCGCGTTGTGCTAGCGTGTGCAGCGTAGTGCAGCTTCCATATGCACGACGGTTGCTCATGGTCATCGACGTTGGTAGTCGTGATGGAGGAGACGTGCCACCAGGCGTCAGCGTGGGTGCATCAACGCCTAAGGGCGCTTTAGCCACAAAACACCAATAGACATTATTTATCAATGTGCAATAAACATTACACTACTTCTGTGAAGACACGTTTCACTTTCGTGTTCTATACCGATTCCTATATAAGAGGGATCAACCACATTTTTTTGCAATACGAGACACGCAGAAGAGTACAGATCAAGCACGAGAAGCGCTGCGTGTACGCACTTTGGACCATCCGGAGCGGATGAGAAGCAGGCAGTTGGGCGGCAGTGGGCCGTTCTGCGCCTCCCACCGAAGGACCTCGGCGGTGGGCATGAGGTAGCTGGCGTTGCGCGCCGCTTCCTGCTGAACGTCGATGAGCGCGATGGGCACCATGAGGAGTCGGTCGAGCGGTATCTCGGAGGCGGACCAGCCGAGCTTGTTGAAGTGCCGCGGTGCGTCCATGTGGGTGCCCCCGTGCGTGGGTGTCGAGATTTCGTCAATCAATACCCTGCGACATATTTGTTAATTTATTAAGTGGGGACAAACAGAGAAGGAATGTCTCCTTGGGACCAACTTTCCAAAAAGTCTCAAGCACTGCTCGGGAAATAAAAAAAAAACTAGAAGGAGAAAACAAGACGCAAATATTAAATGAAAAAGAAAAAAAAACGAACACTGCACACAATCTAGAACAAGTAACAGGAATGTAAGTAGCGCCATCACGGCCACCAGCGGCCTGCATAATCCTGCATCAAACTTGTAGATACGCCTAATAAGTGGAGTGCATACCACCGAACTGGCACTCAGACACCCTGTGACAGCGCAAAACATAGAAAATAGGTTGCAGTTTTCGACCATTAGGTGTCAGTAAAAGACCCCACTAGATTTGTTTACACCTGTACAGGGTTCTTTCAAAACTGAATACCCCTTGATCTGAACTTACTAAAGCTCCAATCCTTTCAGAGAACACAAAAATCAATTATTTTATACCCATAAACCTCACTATAGTGTTTTCTGGCTATTGTGCGAATGTTGTTTTGCCCCGTCTACACACTGTATATAGCTCTTCTTTATATTGCCATTTCGTCTTTATTAGTGATTTGGTATGTGTCTGGTGTTTTCGAATCTCTGGTGCACGTACGCAACTTCAATTACAGTATACTATTTTGTTACGACGTTTATTTTCTAGTTCAATTGTTCCACATCTGGAAGCGTCAACAAGCATCTTTACAGCAACAATTGTTTCGGGCTTGTGACTTGACTGACTTTAATATACACGCAGTCGGTGTTTTCTGGTAACACGCTCTACCAGTTTTCCTGAAGCAAAACTACCAAGATAATTACCGCAGTACAAATAACGACGCAACGGTGAACATACATTAGATTACCAAATTGGTAACTATGCGAAGTTCATGTTGGTGGGCTTTCTTCCTTCATTCTCGTTTACTCCGCACATGCGTCCTAAATCACACCTGCGGCACACATTTAAACAAACTGCCTAACCTGCTAATCAAATTTGATGTGCCGCAGTTGGTGACCAGATGTTTCATGCGCTATGTAACAGTCCTGTTAGTTTTTATGTTGTCCTTGTCGCTTCCCGCGATAGTTGCGCAGTTAAATGTTTATACTTGTCGAGGGCATCCAGAAAGGTTGTCATGCAAAAAAAAAGAAACAAATAATGACGGTACTGCTGTCTTTAGGCGTGCGTGGCTCGCTCTTCGGTCGTCTGCTATGTTGCTACGTGACCTCCATCTGTGTCATGAAGCCACCACTCATACAACTCAAGGAAAGCAAACCCGAAGTTTATTGGGGAAACAAGTTAATATAGTAAATTATTTAGGCTACTCTGACGCTTTCGAGTAAATTTTCGGAGGTTTCGCGGTCCAGCACAGTCATTTAACGTAAAAAAAAGTGAGGAGCCGACAATGTCATGTCAGCAATCGAATATTCCTGTTTCCACAGACGCATGCCCGGCGAGACGGTATAGAGCATATCTTGCTAGTTTTAACGACCTATAATCACATGAGCTCGTTTATTGTTCATTTATTTCTTAGTCGAACTTTTACCCTGAGTTGAAACGTCACAACAGTTTCGCCGCTATTCTCCAGTTCAGATGTTTCGTGTCGAGACTTACTCGACAGGCAGGTGGCTAAAGTTAGCCTTTCTTCGCGGCTGCGATTACTACGGGGACACCACTGCGTGCCAGCTATGTTTAGTACGCCGCGAAGGTGTCTTCGGAGAAGCAAGACATAAGCAGCCACGTCGAAAGGGTTGTTTTCCGAGCAGGCTCGGAGCTTCTTTATCTTTCCTGCGTGTTCCAAGAAGATGGCTCTGGAGGACAATTCACTGAATACTGGAAGTTCTGTCACCTGTTTCTCGCCCGTTTGTTCGCTTGCACTTATTTTATTCTATTTTACTGTCGTTTCCTTGCTTGTGGTTCAGCTGGTGCGAAATGTTATCGGCATATTTTTTTTTTGTATATTAAGCTCACATATCACGTATTGCTTGCTTTCCTCACGTGCACTACACTGGAGATGTCGGGACAAAAATAATGGCCACGTAAATATTTTTAAACCCACGCAATCTAATGCTATAATGTGGTAAGCGCACTTGACATATAACTCGCAGTCAAATTTTACTGCCAGTTCACTGAAAAATAATTTGTGTTTAACCATCTTTTAATGAAAAGCTTTATTCGTCACCCGCACCTTCCTAATGCAGATAGTAGACCTTCGAGCTAACCTATAATAAACAACATCTTTGTCGGCATCATCATTATCTCCGTGGAGCGGTGTTTGTATGCACTGTGGCGTGCGCTCCTATCATTACGGCACTCCGCAGCAAGCGCCAGTGGCGCCCGGCCGCCGCTGCGGTTGAAGCCTATATAGACACGACGCGGTAAAGGTTGTGTTCTCGGTTTGTAAGCCTGGTGTCCGTCTTAGGGAGCGTCAGCTGGCTGTCTGACTCAGAAGCCCTGAGCCCACATTTGGCGCCCAACGTGGGGCCAGCTTGCGGTTTTCGGAGATAGGCACTGAGCTGTTATATATAGCGTAAGCTGTTATTGATAAGCTCATTCCAATAGCCGCTTCGGTTGGTGATGTCGGCTGCCGCAGGTGTGCGTCGCAGCTATAGCCAGGAATGAGAAAAAAACACACAGTTCCGGCCGGGATCAAACCCGGGCATTCTGCGCGTGAGTCAGGTAATCTACCACTGCGCTACGTCAGCGCTTTCCAGCAGCTGCAGAAACATCCCATGTACATGCGTCCTCTATAGTGCGTGAGGAGTCACGCGATGCGACATGCGCGCCGTGTTGCGTCGATACGTGCAAACTTTGCATTGCAGTTGCTTATTATTGTACCAGGTGGCACGCCATGTAGCGGTTGCACAGGTAGATAGAGAAGTGTTCAGGAAGAAAAAGGAGATTAAGGAAATGCATACGGAACTGCTGGAATGAAGAATCCGTATAGCATACTATAGGTTAATTCAAGCAGGCTAGGTAACTCTTTGTCACCTAACCGTTTCAAGTGGGATGCCAATAAATCATCATCATCATCATCAACAGCATCGTATCGTGCCACGGGTCAAGAAATGTGACACGTGCGCAGCAGCGTATACTCTCGATACCTGTGTTTACTCTTCGGCACACGTTATCACGCCTCCTCACAAGGTACGAACCGCTAATGAAGAAGTCAATCGTAGTGCTACGCGCGCGGCTGCAACCAGTCAACGTCGAGCTCAGCAAATGGCTGTGCAGAGAGCAGCAGAAGCCGGGGCTCGCCATCGACGCCGGGGGTACAGTTGAGGTCGTTCTCGTGAAAACGTCGCAGAGACTTCGCCGCCAAGGCCGTGTAGTGCGTGCTGCAGTATATGAAGCTACTATATAGAGCCGCTCCTCCAGCTTACGCTTTGACTGCTTCGTGTGCCGCGCAGGCCTATGACTTTTTTCTTTTCAAATTTTTTTAAGTTGTGAGTTTTTAGGTATTTTTACGAGCAGTTGCATTTTTATTGTTTTGTCGGCAGGGGTTACCGCTTTGTCTTTTGCGGTAGTTTTACGGCGGTTTTCCTGTGCTCAGTGTTTCTTTTTTATTTTATTTTTTATTTGCTGGTTTCGTTCTTTGCTTTCTTTCGTCCATGGAGCACCGTTCTTCGGCACCCAAAGCTGCTTCGGAGGGAGGCGAGCAGAGACGCGCCATGTAAAAACACGTAAAAAAAAAAAAAACCTTAACCTAGCCCTTCAAAGCACCTGACACTATAGACTGGCTTCAATAAGCTAGTCTATACGATGTCGTGGTTATATCTCCCAATGCGTACGTGACTTCAGCAGATAATGCATTGTGCAAATTATGGTACCATGTATCACGGCGATGGCCTCAAAACAATGTCGCTGGATTGCAATTTGATCTTTAAAAGTAATTAAATTCATGGATTTCACGTTCCAAAGCCACGATGTGATTATGAGGCACGGCGTAGTTGGCGACTCCCGATTAGTTTTGACCACCTGGAGTTCTTTAATAATTGCCTAAATCGAAGTACACGAGCTTCTCGCATTTCCTCCCTATCTAAACGCGGCGCATCAAATATTCACCTTGCCGAATACACGAGTGCCGCTAAAATAGCACTCCTACATTTCGACATAGGAAAAGGGCGCTTAATCTCTCCTCAGTTAGAGGAGGTCATTTTATTACTCTTTATGACCATAAATCCGTGCCTTAGGCTCCGCAGTTCACTTCAACGCAGCCTTCCAGGTTATCATTTAAAAACTCACATTAGTCCTACGCAGCCTGCCAGCACGCGGAAAATTCTCACAATGCGTGACGTTCAACACATCTGTGCTCAGGATTAGGAACAAGAAGCGTACCATCCTTTTAAAAAATGCAACCTCACACTAATCGTTGTAGCAATTGTTACAATGTGTGTGGTTCCATTTTGTGAGTGGCTAATTCTTTACAGAATCAGCCTCTCCCTAGCATACACTGGAGCTCGAGAAATAGTGAAGTTGCACTGATGCGTAGCCAAGGCGTTTCTTTTGCAGACTAACAATAAATGTAAATTGTAGAAATGGTGTGCGATTTCTTACTTTAAGGTAGCAGTTGTTTATTTCACATCTTTTGTTTGCTACTGTGGTATTTCTTTTTTTGTTTATTGCCGTTTTTTTTCGAACTTAACTGCACGTACCTTTCGATACGGCATATTTCGCCACTTCTTTCCCGTCGTTACAGGAAAAATTAAAAAAAAAACACTGTTGCGTGTAAAGTTAACCCTCCGCTTACACAATGTGACTCCTTTCCAATTTATTCTGAGGAGTATTGCGACACACGACCACCTTACTGAACGCACTACTACGTTTGATGGAATGTTCGACGGTTCGTGTTACATCAGCAATGATAAAGGAATAGCTTTCTTTTTCTCATAATGGCTGCAGGGAATAGTCAACTCATACATGTACGTTCAGTCGGTGATTTTGTTTATATTACTAAATAATGTTACATGACCCAGTGCACATTAAATCAAGCTTTAACTACTCGATAAGCACGAGCATTATTAGAAAGTGCTCGGTCGATCAATCATGCTACCACCTATAATTTTTCCCAATGTAGTTCGTTGCTCCTGGTAATAAAATCTTTGCACATTATTAGACAGTTAATCATTGTTTGCGACAGAAGGGACTATTCAGCCAGCGTTCAACATTACGGAGTGCAAGGCGACGAACGTAGCCGACATTACCGTTATAATGTGTGCCACTCAAATCAGCCAGCCAAAAGTTTTCCTTCGCTGCATCAAAACGGTTTTTCCAAGGAATGCAAGGTATAATCTACTAGTAATATGGCCAGGGATGGCCGATAAATCAGCTAGTAGAAAGCTGGTACGCACCAGTCCTCGACATCGTTCGACTGCACGGTGGCGTTGATGCGAAAGCGTCCGTCGTCGTCCCAGTAGACGGTGCGGTCGTTGTAGCTGAAGGACAAGTCTACGACTCGGCGGCCTGCCCACGACGTGGACGGTGGAGCGCAGGTCTGTTGGCCGAGCGTGACCGCTCCCATCAGGCCGGCGAGGACGACGGTACGCAGGACAGCGCTGGTCATCTGCAAAAAAAAAAAAAAAATACATACTTGATATGAACATGCCTTGTTTTTGGCATTGATGACTGATATCGATAATCAATCAATATTTTATTATTGCGATAGCAATTATATGAACACTTCAAGCGGATTTCTGCCGTCGGCATCACCGTCGTCGTCGCCGTCGCCGTGAGGTTCCGTAAAATAGACACAGCTGCCCGACGGCCGCGCGCACCCGCCCGGGCAGCTGTGTCTTGAATATTATCTGCCACGGGGACAGAGTCCGCCGTGCGCAGTGTTTTAGCGACTTATGGAGTTTTTCACTGGTCGATCTGGAGCGGCCGCCGAAATCCTGGAGCGAGCGCTCGCAATTCACCAACCCTAATCTGCCAGCGGAGAGCGAAAATGCTCCGAGCTGGATCGTACAGGAAGTCTGCTCACACACGTCACAAATATCGACTTCCACTCTGCATGTTTCCATGGCCACCAAGATCACCGTCCCCCAGCGAACGGAAGTGACGTATCCTCTCGTCCTATTTCCGCCCGAATCCGCGCCTCGGCAGCGGAGCAAGTGAGAGCGATCCGGCGCGGAGCGAGTTGATCCGAAACGACCAGTGGAAAGCGCGAACCCGCTCCAGCTCGACCAGTGAAATGCGGATTCGCAGCCGTGGAGCAAAAAATCCTGCTCCAGATCGACCAGTGAAAAACGCCATTAGTTCGCGTTCATGCGAGACGCAGCAGGAATGGCAATCCGCTCAATGCTCCTGCCGCGCTTCCTCACTCCAACGTTTTGACAGCGAGTTTCCGCGGTCATCGAGTGAGATGTGTTCATGTTTGCTTGTGCGCGCTTAACATGTTTGTTCATTTAGTTAGTATGCCTAAGTTTACAAGTTTATACTGCTGATAAATCTACTATCCTTACTTCGTATAGCTGTCCACTAATTTGCTATCGCCCAATGTTGCTTAGGGTCGGTGGTAGAACGAGAACCAGTGTTACTCAGCACTGTATGGCCAATGTCGGATGGGAAACAGTAAGCACGAGAGAACATGCTGGAAGGCAGAGGCACAGGTGTCGCTCTGATTGAACGGCACATTCGCGAATCCCGTATAGTCTCGTTCCCATTGTGGTTAAGATTTTTCATCCTTAAGCAAAACACTTCATTAGTATTCAAGCGTTCAGAGCAACACGCCGGCAGACTATCTTGCAATGACAGATACCTGCGTTACGCGGTATGTTGGTCTTTTTTTTCTGCCTCATTGAGCATAAGGGAGAGAGAGAGGAAATACAGGGTGTTTAACCAGAAGCAAATATCGTTAAGTAAAACAAACGTTAAGGTAGTACTGCAAAGAATACTGATGAGGTGTTCGCTTTGGAGTGGGGCGACCTATGCACTGCCTGTTCAGGCAGCCGTATTCGTATTCAAACTTTGAAGATGTAAAATGTAGACGTTCTGCGGTAGAAAGAAATTTATGGTTAATCAACATCTGCACTCAACAGGGAATAAGTAGCACACACTTCCTTTAAGGACCCCTTACAGGTAAATAATCGCCCCCAGAAATACATTTCCATACTGCATTGTCCGTCCACAGAATTCGACCAACAAGTCAATCGCTGCGTCTTTGATATGGTTATGCGCGTTTCTCTAATGTTCACCGCGAAATCTCATTACACTAT
This sequence comes from Dermacentor silvarum, assembly GCF_013339745.2. Classification (NCBI taxonomy): domain Eukaryota; kingdom Metazoa; phylum Arthropoda; class Arachnida; order Ixodida; family Ixodidae; genus Dermacentor; species Dermacentor silvarum. The sequence continues at coordinate 110,338,199 of NC_051157.2, forward strand.
ATTTCATTCTTTCCATGACCTTCTGAACGAAGCCGCCGCAGAAAGAAACGAGAGTTGCAAATGATGTTTATAGATGTGTAGATAACGTATGTTATCTACACATCTGAACATCTGAAACTGAACCTGGCAACGCTCAACACGCGCACCCTTTCGAGTGAGTCTAGCTTAGCAGGACTATTTGAGGAATTATCAGGCATTGCCTGGGATATTATTGGCCTTAGTGAGGTTAGAAGAACTGGTGAAGCTTACACAGTGCTGACTAACGGCCACGTCCTCTGCTACAGAGGTCTTCCAGATAAGAGAGAATCCGGGGTAGGATTTCTAGTCCATAACAACATAGCGGGCAACATTGATGAATTTTACAGCATTAGTGAGAGGGTAGCTGTCGTCATAATAAAGCTGAATAGGAGGTACAAAATGAAGGTAGTACAAGCCTACGCCCCAACTTCCAGTCACGATGATGAAGAGATAGAACAGTTTTATGAAGATGTGGAATTAGCAATGAGAAAGGTGCAAACTCAGTATACTGTAGTCATGGGCGACTTCAATGCAAAAGTGGGCAAAAATCAGGTTGGCGAGCAAGCAATTGGAAACTACGGCATCGATTCTAGGAATGCAAGAGGAGAGATGTTGGTGGAATTCGCGGAAAGGAATAGGCTCCGAATAATGAATACATTCTTCAGGAAGCGCACCAACAGGAAGTGGACCTGGAAAAGCCCTAATGGAGAAACAAGGAATGAAATAGATTTCATACTCTCTGCCGATCCAAGCATAGTGCAGAATGTAGAAGTTTTAGGTAAGGTAAAGTGCAGTGACCATAGGTTAGTAAGGTCTAGGATTTCTCTCAATTTGAAGAGAGAAAGAGTGAAATTAGTCACAAGGAAACAGGCCAACCTAGACGCAGTAAGGGTGAAAGCAGACCAATTCAGGCTGGTGCTCGCAAACAAATATGCAGCTTTAGAACAGGAAGATGAAGATAACATAGAGCTAATGAATTAAACCGTAACTAGGCTGATCTCAGAAGCAGCAATTGAAGTGGGAGGTAAGGCACCAAAGCAACCTGTAGGGAAGCTCTCCCAAGAAACAAAGGACCTAATAAAGAAACGACAAAACATGAAAGTGTCCAACTCAAGAGATCAGATAGAATTCGCTGAACTGTCAAAACTGATCAACAAGAAGAAAGTAAGGGATATTCGAAATTATAACGTGGGAAAAATTGAGGAAGCCGTAAAATATGGACGCAGCATGAAATCAGTAAGAAGAAAACTAGGCATAGGACAAGGCAAGATGTATGCACTGAAAGATAAGCATGGTAATATCATCAGCAATTCCGATGACATAGTAAAAGCAGCAGAAGAATTCTATACTGACCTGTACAGTAGCCAAAGCAGCCAAGCTACTTTCATTCGAAATAGTGATGAACCGGATACAGAAGCTCCTTCTATAACTAGCGATGAAGTTAGAAGGGCCTTGAAAGACATGACCAGGGGAAAAGCGCCTGGAGAAGATGGAATAACAGTAGATTTAATCAAAGATGGAGGAGATATCATGCTTGAAAAGCTTGCGGCCCTTTATACGCAATGCCTCACAACTTCAAGTGTACCAGAGAGCTGGAAGAACGCCAACATTATACTTATCCATAAGAAGGGAGACGTTAAAGAATTGAAGAATTACAGATCCATTAGCTTGCTTTCAGTATTGTATAAAATATTCACCAAGATAATTTCCAATAGAATCAGGACAACACTTGACTTCAGTCAACCAAGAGAACAGGCTGGCTTCAGGAAGGGATATTCTACGATGGACCATATCCATGCCATCAATCAGGTAATCGAGAAATCTTCGGAGTACAATCAACCTCTCTATATGGCTTTCATAGATTATGAAAAGGCATTCGATTCAGTAGAAATACCAGCAGTCATAGAGGCATTGCGTAATCAAGGAGTAGAGGAGGCATACGTGAATATCTTGGCAAATATCTACAAGGATTCCACAGCTACCTTGGTTCTCCACAAGAAAAGTAGAAAGATACCTATCAAGAAAGGGGTCAGGCAAGGAGACACAATCTCTCCAATGCTATTCACTGCATGCTTAGAAGAAGTATCCAAGCTCTTAGACTGGGAAGGATTAGGAGTGAGGATCGACGGCGAATATCTCAGCAACCTTCGGTTTGCAGATGACATTGTCCTATTGAGCAACAATGGAGAGGAATTACAACAAATCATTGAGGACCTTCATCGAGAAAGTGCAAGAATTGGGTTGAAGATGAATATGCAGAAGACAAAGATAATGTTCAATAGCCTGGCAAGGGAACAAGAATTCAGGATCGCCAGTCAGCCTCTAGAGTCTGTAAAGGAATATGTTTATCTAGGTCAATTACTCACAGGGGACCCTGATCATGAGAAAGAAATTTACAGAAGAATAAAATTGGGTTGGAGTGCATACGGCAGGCATTGCCAAATCCTGACTGGGAGCTTACCACTGTCGTTGAAAAGAAAAGTGTACAATCATTGCATTCTACCAGGTGCTAACATATGGGGCAGAAACTCGGAGGTTAACAAAGAAGCTCGAGAACAAGTTAAGGACCGCACAAAGAGCGATGGAACGAAAAATCTTAGGAGTAACGTTAAGAGACAGGAAGAGAGCGGTGTGGATCAGAGAACAAACGGGGGTAGACGATATTCTAGTTGACATTAAGCGGAAGAAATGGAGCTGGGCTGGCCATGTAATGCGTAGGATGGATAACCGGTGGACCATTAGGGTTACAGAATGGATACCAAGAGAAGGGAAGCGCAGTCGAGGACGGCAGAAAGTCAGGTGGGATGATGAGGTTAGGAAATTCGCAGGCGCAAGTTGGAATACGCTCGCGCAAGACAGGGGTAATTGGAGATCGCAGGGAGAGGCCTTCGTCCTGCAGTGGACATAAAATATAGGCTGATGATGATGATGATGAGATAACGTATGTAAACTATATTCGACAGCTATGGTGTACCACACGCCGACATTACCTACGACTGCAGTTGCTAGTGGGTCATGTATAACTTGCGTTACAGATGGCTAAAAAGTGTCATAGTTGACTGTTCATAGCTTAACAGTCAAGAGTTCCGATTGACAATGTCTGGAGGAATAGCCATTTGTATCGAATTGAGTTTTGCCGAAATGCGAAAGCTGAAATTTCTTCTTTTTTAGACAGATCCTGAGTGAAGTTCGATCACTGCAGAGAGCGCACCCTGTCATAGAAAACACGTGTGGTAGAAATGATGGAGCCGAAAGTCACGCTGAAGCTTAAAATCAGGCTGCGTTCTCGTCTAATATGCGAGAACATCTACGATTACAATCTACAGCAGGATTATGGCTTACAAGCAGCCAGTATCCGAGACAAAAAGCTCCGCTCTAAATGTCCGCACGCATAAGTGAGCATCAGTCATAAGCAGAAAAATATGGGCATCGTGGTATCTTTCTTTCGTGCGTTGCCTTACACCACTTTGACTTCATTCTAAAAAAGAATATCGAAGCTAAGCTGCGCGTCATGTCTCATGTGTTATATGAAGACACATTCATGTTTCTTGAAGCTACAGTTGGTCTGCCCAATAATTTGTTCACGAGACACGGCACATCCCATTCAATCTTCGCTTGCTCTTCGCTGCAAAATACCACGCAATAGCACCGGTTATAGAGAACTAAAACTATCAGCTTGAAAAATTTACAACACAGAAGAAACAAGCAGGCACACAAAACCAGCAACATGGGTCCCGTTCTTTTCTAAGTTACAGCTCTAACAAGCGAGCGGTTACATTAAAAATCCTTGAAAAAACAAAAAGCGCTTTTCATGAGGACTGTCCACCATTGATAAGAACGCATGCAGCTGATCGATGCTCAGAACACGTAGGCGATAAAATGTTTAGGTGCATGCAAACCTGAGTACCTGAAGCCATACTTACCTCACTATAATCCGCACATATCGGTACCGCACTTACGTTTTCTCAGCTGCGGCGTATCTTCGATTATCGGTGAGGTTTCATTCGCTTTGCGCACCGCGCTTCCCCGTGCGTAGTTTCACGCCCTCAACGTTATCTGGTATATTCCTGTCGAAGGCGACTTTCTCGGCAAGTGCAGTTCCGGTATACTGCGTGGCTTTAAAAGTAATGTCTCCTGCCAGCAATCGCCACGCTGTCGGCCTTGGAGCGAACTGGTTTTGAGGCCAGTGGAGCAAACACCAATGCGTGCCTCTTGACTCTTCTTCTCCCTGCGTGTTTGCTATTCCTTGCGCTCATCGATATAACAGAAACATGATAAAACTAAAATGAACAGGCTACACTCTGTTCGTTATGCGGACAGAGGGACGCTGCTTTCTGCGTATTGCCAGGTATGTCCCCTTCTAGTTTCCCTTCCAATGACATATATACGTGCTTCAGGCAAGCAATTGGTATACAGGGTGGCCCAACTATCATGCACCAAGATTTTAAAATATGCAAATGCCACGTATCTGGACAAAACCAAGGTAACGTGGTTTGCCGTCCCTTGGAGATACTCAGATGATTTCTTGCATTCCGCCTAATTATATAATTAGTCTTAATTAGTTATTCAACTTCTCAAATATTATAATTACATGAAAAGTGTCAATGAGAAAATTGTAGAGCAACATGAAAAACTCCCGATACAGCTTTCTGTTGCTCAATACGTGCTACATAAAAGTGTTTTTCCGAGCGTGAAAGAAGCCCCTGAATACACGCAAAGTGCCTCGAGAGGCCAGTCGCGCGGTAATTTTGCGTGGTCTCACGGGCTTCTTCCAGTTTGAAGCGATAAAACGTGCCGCGCTATTCTTAACTGATTCAAGCGAGTTAATAAGGTAAGTATGGTGAGGATTCCAATGATAGCCAGATATATCCCCGCTCGATCAGTACACGCTTTTTCACGAATATCGCGCGTCTTTCCGCGGAGGTGGCGTTGTGATTGCGGAACGCAACTCATTGCCCTTCCGGCGACGTGAAGGTCTTAAATTTGAAGACCTTGAATCCTTATGTATTGAGATATCTCTGAAGTGGCAGAAGTATACCTCGTGGCGTGTACCTACTGACACCTGTCCAACGAGCCGAATTGTAGAACCTGCGCTGGTGCTCAACCGAAAACATTGTTCCGAAACTGTCTACTTTATGTAACGTGTTCATTCTCGGAGATCTTAATGCCCACATTCGCTCTACAGACCCGCTTTCTCCAAACCCACAAAGCTCTACATTTGACTATTTCCTCGAGATGATGGAGTCGGCCGGATTCGCGCATCTCTGCACTGAGCCCACGTAACACGTCTCATACTGGTGCCTTTGTGTTACGTCTACACCCGCACTTGTCCTCGAGTGCACTGCTGTGTAGGCCTAAGCTCATCCGACCACCACGTTATCTATCCCAATACCATCACATAATTATCTGCCCGCGGATCCAACACTAGGCTTCTTCATGCGTACAGGAAGCTTGACGTTGCCCTTCTGCAGTGATTGCTGACACTCACACTATGTGAAATAGAGCTGGCAGAAGTGGACATGAATGAGATAATATACAAGCTGTGTGCTACTATGATGTGTGCGCTAACATTCGACACCGACCCGCACTCGTCACAGGAAGCACGCTTTCTAGGTTGCACCGAATATTATTTGCCTCTGCCAAACGTAAGAAAAAGAAGAAAAAAATGTTACGCCGTTTTTTAGGATCACCCTTAATTTAGGATCATAAGGCAGGACAAAACAGATCACGTACATCGATCGGCACATCAAAATGAGATCGGTAATTCATACAAGTACTCATCCAAGGCATGTTCATATTCACCGATATATTTCAAAGTGGCGCCAAAGTGGTGACATTTTCTCGGAGAGGGGGGCAGTTAGCTCGTCAAAAGCAGGCGAGCTGGAACGTTGCCCGGACTTGCGACGCGAAATTCCCGACCGATCATAACATTACCATTTTTAGACTTGTAAACAAGAATTCCTCGTTTATATTTGAACGAATTGCACACCGTTAGCATCCCGTGTAGTTGAAGTAACGAAGAGCGCTGATTAACGGTGGACTAAATGGTAGGGTGGGAATGGCTTGGTTTTGAAGGCATTGAAGCGGATCGAAGTATGAGAGGGATAAGTATTCGCCCACGACGTGATGCACTATATACGTAATATGACGGTGGATTAACTCGTAGTACATGTTAAATAAGGCAGACAAATTGAAATATGGTCGTACTCTAATTAGTATTCTTATATCATGAGCTATCATCTGTTTAATATAAGCAATGTGGTGTGAATACTTGACATGGGGATCTGGTGTTCTTATGAAACATTTTCAACACCACAAACATTTGTGCTCAGTCGAAGGTCCAAAGGCGAGGACTTTCGTTTTCCTGTGCTCGGAACGTTGCCACGGGGCTTTCTTTTCATACTTGGTCCCTGTCATTTGAACCCTCTTTTTTTCCTTCTCTTGCCATCATTGTCTTCCATCTTTCTCACTCTTGACAGCCGCAACAAGAAGCAGCGGATACACTATACTTCATGTCGCTTCCTATTTGAATGGAGCATAGCCTGGAGGAGCTAGTCCTCGAAATAGCATAGTCCGATCACTGTTCTGCATGAGCGCGAGGTGACGAATTCGAATCCAGGCCGGGGCAGAAAGGCTCCAGCGGAGGCGGTCTCGCAAAAACGCGTCGTGTATAATTTAATAGGTGAACGATTCCAGACCGGGACGGCAGGGCTCGGATGGAGGCAGTCTCGCAAGAACGCATACGCTTCGCGTATAATTTAATAGGTAGTTGTAGTAATTGGTTGTTTATTTGAAGTAAACACATAAATAAAGGAAAAGGAAGCGACGAAAATATTACTGCTGACCGCAGTAACTGTCTAGAGCAGTGTGCTGACACCTAAAATTTAATAGGCGAACGTTAAATTATCATGAAACCCTGCCTAGGTGGGGACTCTAGTCATCAGCTAGTTACTTGCCATATTCACTGAACACCCACGCTGCATAAATATCTTTGCAATGAAAGACAGTTTTTCACGATTTTAACAGCTTGGTCCCTATATTGTGTGAAGTTAAAATTTTGTGAGAGGGGCAGTGAGTGAAATGTGTTTTGTTCATTTCTCATTAACCTCTATTAGTATTTAATTACCTGCTGCTTCCCCAAATCGTAAATGCTGACAGACAGATGTAACATGCGCGAGCCAATTAGTCCTATAATTTCCGAAAAAGATACAGCTGCTCACCGGGCTATCAAGGCCACTGAGAGCATAGGCATATATACCAGTAGAGTCAGCGCTTGGAATCTGTATAGCGTAGTTCCGGGTGCTTTATCACTTCTCGTATGTTCTACGTAGCGTGGTTATCTATACTTCTCTGATCGGCTACAAGCACATCGCTGCATTTTATCATTTTTTACTCCTTAAAAACTGCACTCAGGTGGGACGTGAAATGTTACTCTCATGACGGAATGAACTGTGTAATTTTTTTTTCTGAAATATAACCGGTAGAGACCATCAACAGAATATTTTAGTGAAACTCCAGGAAAAGTGGGATACAGAAAGCCGAAGAAAACAGGAAACGTTATGTCACTAAAATTGCCATTCCTTGTTCGTCCGTTTATTCCGTTACGCTGACAGTGACCATTGTCGACATCGACGTTACTTTCTCCTCGGGTGAACTGTCCTGAAGAAGGAGGCCACGCCGTGCAAGTCCCGTCGAACCCTGCGGACATGACAAAAAATCAGCCAAAGAAGACTTTATCCACAACCGCCACCAGCGGGATTTGGACATATGTCACTGCAACAATGCGCATTTGGGTGTCGGGCGCTAACCATTGCGCTATCGCGCAGCAGCGCTGGTCAGTCGGTGCAGTGCTTTGCGTTTCACAAGAATTATGAGAAGCGGTGGCATCTGCGCATGTACTTCTGTGTCCAAAACAATCAATACTGTAGCGGACGAGGATGACATGCTGTGCATCGCATATAAGCTGGTGAGTCCTTTTCAACATGGCTCACACCCACGAAGGGGATATTCTACACAAATCAAAAAGCAAATAAGTTTTTATTAGCAAAAAAATTGAAAAAGCAGGAAATTAAACTTATTTGAATAAAAAATTAATAAAAATAAAAATATACTAATTAAAGAACATGTGACAAAAATCTCAACAGTAGTAGTAGTGGTAGTAGAAAACTTTATTTTATGTTTTAAGAACGAAGTCCCAGAGGGTGGAGCCCTCAGTCCAGGGCCCCATTTGCTGCTGCTATCCGGCTGGCCCGGTCGATCAGGCATCGCTGGTCGTCGAAGGCTGTGCTGGAAAGAGCGGCTTCCCACTGGGATGGGGAGGGGTTGGGTATTCTAGGTAAGCCGGGTGGTTTGGAGCATTCCCACGTAGAATGGTAGAGGTTTGGGTGACCACCACAGAAAGGACATTTGTCGGGGTACTGGCTAGGGTAAAAAGTGTGGCGGAGAGCAAGGCTGGGGAACGTATTAGTTTGGAGCTGACGCCAAGCGGCTGCATCTGCACGGTTTAGCTTCACGTGTGGTGGGGGGAATATTCTACGGGATAGTCTGTGGTGTTGTAGTATATGCGTGTATGTAAGCGGTATCGTTTCCACTTTGTCTGGGTTGGACTGGTCTTCCACCGGTGCCTGGAGGGTTAGGCCTCGGGCTGCCGCATGAACGCGCTCATTGCCAGGGAGAGACGCATGCCCAGGTGTCCAGACTAGGTGAACTAGTGGAATGTTTTGCTTCTTCTGTAGAATTTTATGAGCGATCGGTGAAATCCTTCCTTGTGCGTAGTTTCGACATGCTTGCTGGGAATCTGTAAGAATATGTATGATCTTATCTGGGGGTTGAGCGCTGATGGCGAGGGCTATGGCACATTCTTCGGCTTCCGTGCAGTTGTCAGTCGACCACCGCTACCACTTTGGCTGTATTGTCAGGGTAGCACGCGGCGTCTGTATAGAAGGTGTCGAGGTCGTTGCAGTATGCTCGGTGCAGTGCCATTGCACGCGCAGTGCGCCTGCCTTTATGGTGTTCGGGGTGCATATTCCGAGGTATGGGGGCCACTGTAATGTTTTCTTTGATGTTTGGGGCGATTGACAGGGGCTCTCGTGGGGAAAACTCTGATGTTGGGTAACGTAATTGTCTGAGTACGTGCCTTCCTGTCGATGTACGTTTAAGTCGTTCGATCTGCCCGACTTTCTGGGCTTGTAGTTATGTAGACCAAGCTAGAGATAGACCCCCTAGCAACGTAACCGACTCGATGTTTGTAAATTTATGATGTGCATTGCAAATAGCCCTGTGGCTGCGGCGAATTATACAGCTCCATTTGATAATAAATTTGGAATGGTCATCGACAACACGAGATATACGGAGAGGAAGTTCAAGGAAATTTTTTCGCAAGTAGGTCAAACGGCGGCAATAACCTTAATGAAGGAAGTTATCGATCCATGGTTTCTTCTCCATTACAATAGAAACAAAAGTTAGAAGTCAAGAGTCCAGACCGATAAGAATAAAACTTTAGGGATGGGACTCTGCATCGGAAGCCGGTTAAACTGTTGTCACTTATTGACGTGACAGGTTTTGATCCGAATGGCATGGGTAACGTAAACGCTGAAAGTCGGCCAACGGTAGAAGGGTGGACGATCAAGTGCACTTAAACGATAGTAACGGCTTGAAACGGGCGTTTGCGTACAGGGAAAAAGACGGCATAACATGAAAAATACGTCCTACCAGGGATGACGACTCAAAAGAATCAGCACACTCTTTCATGTAGATCCCTATATATCCAGGTACCCACACAAGGTGAACATGACACAAGTTATTCGGTATTATGAGTACAAAACAGGTGAAATAAAGCTGGCTTCTTAGAGGAAGCTAAACGCGTACAAATCGAGACGGAGTCAGTCACAATGATTGCGTTAACATGCTGTGGACTCAACTTTTTCAGGGCCAGAACAATTATCAGGAATTCAGCTATAAATATTGGCGTATACTCAGGCAAGCGAAGGGCCAAAGTGCAATCGAGCTGAGCAGAAAAAAAAAATGCCAACTCCAGCTTCTTTCGTCAATTGTGTTGCATCTGTGACAACCACAGGGTAGAGCGGATATTCATTAGGGTGATCTTCGAGTATGTCATTCGAAATACGCGACCGGGGAGACTTGGCGTTCTTAGGATATCTGCAGTAGAAAACGATGTCCACGTTTGAAGGAAATGAAATGCTGGGAACTATATTTTGAATTTCTGCTTTGAGTGTAGCCAACGGCGACTGTACAAAGACAACCTGCAGTCGCCGATAACGGGGACATTGAACGCAGAAGAATTAACCTGGATTAGAATTTAAAAAAAAACTGATTGTGACCGAGGTAACCTTGTGCCATATTTTCTAAGTCTTAAACATAAGTAACTGGAACCTTGACTCCAGAGGGAGAGTTCTGGATTTCAGGTATGACACCGAGTTTGCCACATTTATATCGCGGAATTACCGATGCATATGTGAAGAGCTTGTCTTTCAAGAAGTAACAAACGGCTGAGTTTGTAACCAGCGCGCCCTGAAACAAGCACGCATCTAAACTCAAGCACAGGTCGAACATAAAGTTTAAAAATTATGAATACGATGTTTCTTCGTATACCAGTTTCTAAGTCCAAGGCGCGTTCACCTTTAGAGCTAATGCAGTCTGCATGAGGCCGCCAATTCGAGGAACGGTCACAAGTAATTCCTAAGTACTTCAATGGCGCCACTTGAGAGATGGGCTCCTGGTGACACAGAAAGGTAAAAGACACCGAATATGACAGAGGGAAAAAGAAAACGGAGCATTTACTAAAGTTAAGAGTAAACGAATGGTCATCGAGTCAGTTTTCTAATTCAGTGAAATAACATTCATCATCATCATCATCAGCCTATATTTTATGTCCACTGCAGGACGAAGACCTCTCCCTGCGATCTCCAATTACCCCTGTCTTGCGCTAGCGTATTCCAACTTGCGCCTGCAAATTTCCTAACTTCATCATCCCATCTGTTTTTCTGCCGACCTCGACTGCGCTTCCCTTCTCTTGGTATCCATTCTGTAACCCTAATGGTACACCGGTTATCCATCCTACGCATTACATGGCCTGCCCAGCTCCATTTCTTCCGCTTAATATCAACTAGAATATAGGCTATCCCCGTTTGTTCTCTGATCCACACCGCTCTCTTCCTGTCTCTTAACGTTAGTCCTAAGATTTGTCGTTCCATCGCTCTTTGTGCGGTCCTTAACTTGTTCTCGAACTTCTTTGTTAACCTCCAAGTTTCTGCCCCATATGTTAGCACCGGTAGAATGCAATGATTGTACACTTTTCTTTTCAACGACAGTGGTAAGCTCCCAGTCAGGATTTGGTAATGCCTGCCGTATGCATGCACTCTAACCCAATTTTATTCTTCTGCAAATTTCTTTCTCGTGATCAGGGTCCCCTGTGAGTAATTGACCTAGATTAACGTACTCCTTTAGAGACTCCAGAGGCTGAATGGCGATCCTTAATTCTTGTTCCCTTGCCAGGCTATTGAACATTATCTTTGTCTTCTGCATATTTATCTTCAACCCAATTCATACACTTTCTCGATTTAGGTCCTCAATCATTTGCTGTAATTCGTCTTCATTGTTGCTGAATAGGACAATGTCATCTGCAAACCGAAGGTTGCTGAGATATTCGCCGTTGATCCTCACTCCTAAGCCTTCCCAGTCTAAGAGCTTGAATACTTCTTCTAAGCATGCAGTGAATAGCATTGGAGAGATTGTGTCTCCTTGCCTGACCCCTTTCTTGATAGGCAACTTTCTACTTTTGTTGTGGAGAACGAAGGTAGCTGTGGAATCCTTGTAGATGTTTGCTAAGATATTCACGTATGCCTCCTGTACTCCTTGATTACGCAATGCCTCTATGAGTGCTGGTATCTCTACTGAATCAAATGCCTTTTCATAATCTATGAAAGCCATGTAGAGAGGTTGATTGTACTCCGCAGATTTCTCGATCATCTGATTTATGACATGGATATGAACCATCGTAGAATATCCCTTCCTGAAGCCAGCCTGTTCTCTTGGTTGGCTGAAGTCAAGTGTTGCCCTGATTCTATTGGAAATTATCTTGGTGAATATTTTATACAATACTGATAGCAAGCTAATGGGTCTATAATTCTTCAGTTCTTTAACGCCTCCTTTCTTATGGATTAGTATAATGTTGGCGTTCTTCCAGCTCTCTGGTACACATGAAGTTGTGAGGCATTGCGTATAAAGGACCGCAAGCTTTTCAAGCATGATATCTCCTCCATCTCTGATTAAATCTACTGTTATTCCATCTTCTCCAGCAGCTTTTCCCCTGGTCATGTCTTTCAAGGCCCTTCTAACTTCAGCGCTAGTTATAGAAGGAGCATCTGTATCCGCTTCATCACTATTTTGAATGAAAGTAGCTTGGCTGTTTTGGGCACTGTACAGGTCAGTATAGAATTCTTCCACTGCTTTTACTATGTCATCGAAATTGCTGATGATATTACCATGCTTATCTTTCAGTGCATACATCTTGCCTTGTCCTATGCCAAGCTTTTTTCTTACTGATTTACTGCTGCGTCCATATTTTACGGCTTCCTCAATCTTTCCCACGTTATAATTTCGAATATCCCTTACTTTTTTCTTGTTGATTAGTCTTGACAGTTCAGCGAATTCTATCTGATCTCTTGAGTTGGACATTTTCATGTTCTGTCGTTTCTTTATTAGGTCCTTTGTTTCTTGGGAGAGCTTACCTACTGGTTGCCTTGGTGCCCTACCTCCCACTTCAATTGCTGCTTCTGAGATCAACCTAGTTACGGTTTCATTCATTACCTCTATGTTGTCTTTATCTTCCTTTTCTAAAGCTGCATATTTGTTTGCAAGCACCAGCCTGAATTGGTCTGCATTTACCCTTACTGCCTCTAGGTTGGCCTGTTTCCTCTTGACTAATTTCACTCTCTCTCTCTCTTCAAATTGAGAGAAATCCTAGACCTCACTAACCTATGGTCACTGCACTTTACTTTACCTAACACTTCTACATTCTGCACTATGCTTGGATCGGCAGAGAGTATGAAATCTATTTCATTCCTTGTTTCTCCATTAGGGCTTTTCCAGGTCCACTTCCTGTTGCTGCGCTTCCTGAAGAAGGTATTCATTATTCGGAGCCTATTCCTTTCCGCGAACTCTACTAACATCTCTCCTCTTGCATTGCTAGAATCGATGCCGTAGTTGCCAGTTGCTTGCTCACCAACCTGCTTTTTCCCCACTTTTGCATTGAAGTCGCCCATGACTACAGTATACCGAGTTTGCCCCTTTCTCATTGCGAGTTCAACATCTTCATAAAACTGTTCTATTTCTTCATCATCGTGACTACAGGTTGGGGCATAGGCTTGTACTACCTTCATTTTGTACCTCCTATTCAGCTTTATTACGACGACTGCTACACTCTCATTAATGCTGTAGAATTCATCAATGTTGCCCGCTATGTTGTTATGCACTAGAAATCCTACCCCGGATTCTTTATTATCTGGAAGACCTCTGTAGCAGAGGACGTGGCCGTTAGTCAGCACTGTGTAAGCCTCACCCGTTCTTCTAACCTCACTAAGGCCAATAATATCCCAGGAAATGCCTGATAATTCTTCAAATAGTCCTGCTAAGCTAGCCTCACTCGAGAGGGAGCGCGTGTTGAACGTTGCCAGGTTCAGTTTCCATTGGCGGCCTGTCTTGACCCAGAGATTCTTAGCACCCTCTGCCGCGTAGAAGATCTGACCGCCGCCTTGGTCAGGTGCTTCGCAGCCACTGGGAACTGAGGGCCATGGGTTAATTGTCGGAGTCATGAGGGAGGTAGTGGCCGAATACTGCACCAGGGAGGCCAATTCCTGTTCTGGTGAGGGAGTGACTTTGATGAAGCTTAGTGGGCCTTCCTAGTTTGGTTGCACCTGAACTAGTATAGCCCCAGTAGCTCTCGGCGATATATGTTTTTTTCTTTACGGTGTCAGGCACCACTCCATGCCTGAAAATGTGGTGGACTGGAGTAGGATTCGAACTTACGACCTTCAGATTTGAAGCCGGGTATTCTACCCGGCTTCAAATCATTGTAACATTGTAGAGCACTAAATGTTTGTAGAATAGCTGACGCGAAAAAAGAAAGCTCTATCATCAGCGTACACATTTACCGTAGAGTCATTGCGGATAGGGCCCGAAGGCAGCAAGATATTTACCAGCTAGTAGCAGATATTTACCAGCTATAGCAGCTCGTAGCGCATCCTAATCTGCCAGCCATCCTAATCTGCCAATGTGTGCTGCTGTGGTCTGTATTTTATCTGCCAGAAGAGACACCGCCGTGGCAACACACACACACACACACACACACACACACACACACACACACACACACACACACACACACACACACACACACACACACACACACACACACACACACACACACACACACACACACACACACACACACACACACACACACACACACACACACACACACACACACACACGCACGCACGCACGCACGCACATATCAAGATATTCAGGAACATAGCCATTCCTCATCCTAGAAAGCTTGTTATGTATGATCGACACTATCATTTGCTTTTGCAATATCAAAGGTTACTGAGGCTGATATTTCCCCAGATTGACTAACTAGTTTAATGCTGTTTTCCAAGTACACGTGGGCAGACCAAATCGAGCATGCCTGTCGGAAATCAATCTCCTTCGAACTGGGAATATTGTATGCAACATACATTTTCATAGACGGTCGGAAATAATTGTTTCAACTAGATTTGGTGTTAAAGAAGTCGGTCTGATGTCGTTTAGAACGTATCCTAGATTTTATTTCTATTTATTTTATTTTCAGATTTATTTCGCAAATTTCTATTTCAATTTACAAATTAAAAAATGTCTATCAATTTACATGACAAAAATAATTACATTTCAATCCGGTTACGCCGCGAAACAAAGATACGACCTCGCAATAAACTCTTCGTGCAGCAAACTGTTTCAAATATTCTCCAACTAACTATCAACCACTGGATTGCATTAACAGTCAGGTCTTAAAATCCACCAGTATAGATCATTTTTGACCCATTTGTGATGTTGAGGTGATGTTATATCATATCACGTTATTTATTGTGTTTAGTATATCTTTCTCTCCCTGCAATTTGTTCGTTTTCTCCCTTTTCTATGTGGGAAGGAATTATCTGTTCTTCCACCCTGCTAGAATTCCCTGTGGGCATTTCAGTATCAGTGAAAACAAGATGGAAAGAAGAAAGAAAAGAGGCACAAACTTGACAATGATGATAATCAGCCTCAAACATATGGCACATACTCTCAATACAGGGTGGGCCAAGAATCAGACAGTTTATGTAAAACAACGTCGAAAGCATCGACGGCGTCTATGCCAACAACGACATCGCAACGACAAAGCTACTTTTTCTTATTTTTTTAAATTTTTTTTTTACTTATGGCTCATGGGATTCCCAGTTGTCAAGTGCTTGATATAAAAGCAATGCAACGTAGAGGGAAAAAAATAATTCGCTTAAATCTCGTAGGGCGTAGGTGGCACTGCGTCAGTTCCGTCATGACGTCATTGTAGCTTTGGCATCAGAGTTGGCATCAGAGTAGAATAATCCCCAGCCGAGACCTTCAAAACGACTCATCGAGCCTGAAAAGCAAGAAGCCTGCAACAGGGCATCTGCGTCATCAACCGGGGCTTAAACATTTATTTCCACAAACATGAATTTCATAAATGGCGTAACGAAACTTTAAGGTCATTTCAAGTTCTACGCTCCCGACACGTTGGAAAGAAAGTGCTTGGACGTTGTCTTATACAGAATGATGGAGACTGAAAATATGACTGTTCTACACAACTTCTCGAAGCTTATTATACTGACCACAAAGCAAATTCACCTTGATATCCCGAAAAATGAACAAAATGAACACAGTGCGCAAAGATTATCTGAATCAAATATTTTCACTTGACAAAATGTCATACCCCATCGAACAAATTACAGCATAAGCCTTAGGCCAATCAGAATCGAACATAAGGTTCCATAAGTCCCATAAAGATATGCATTTGCATTAAATAAATCTGGTAAACTTCTACATGGAGCGCCTGAGAGTACTGAAGTCTTTCCATGTATTTCAATTTCCACAACATGCATTAATTAGTATATCATACAGAAATGAAATTAGGTCGCGTGTCCCAAAGAAAGTAAAATCACAACTTAATTATTTATTTAAGCATCACAGAAATTATAATTATAACTGAAGTATTACCTGAAATATTAAAATTTTTCTTATTCTTACTATAAATTATTACGTTAATCGCATACATCATAGCGTGCGCTGTTTACCTCTCCTCCTTCCTTTTCATCTCGGACCACCCTTTCCCCCCTCACCACCATCCTCCTCCTCTCCACAGTCCAACTGCCATTACCACCTCAGTTTGCCAGGGATAGCCAGAGCTAGGATGAGTACTAAATAGCATTACTAGTCTTTCAAAGAAACTCTCATTCCTTCGAGAAAAGGGCTCCAGCTTGAATTAATTTTTCAACTCGCGCAAATTTAATCACTCGTATTTTCGCCGCGATTAGTTTCTTCTTTCGCGTGCATTAACCGCGTATTTCACGTTTCCCGAGCATGCATCTCTTTAGAATTGGGATGCTTGCCCGATAGCAGAAGTTCAGCAGGGCGGAGAAATCAGCTGGCGCTCACACCTCTCTTTCTATGGTCTTTAAAAACATGGCGGCTGAAAAAACCACGACCGTCGCGTCGCTTGCAGATTGCATAAGTGGAGTAAATTTTTTTCCCGTTTTGCACAGGAATAACTGAGTAGTAATTCCATGTTTTTTATAATCACAAATCATCATTAAAGAGTGGATACTGAGCGCAAAATGGGGAAATTCTCGCTTTTTTTACAGGGTCGCGCAAAGGACGCCATTTTTAAAAGGGTGACCTTTTTTTTTGCGCCTCTCGGTTCGCGCGGAGCTTCAGGGCGCGTACTTGCTTGCGGCCGCGGTTGCTCGCCGCACTTAGGAACCATGGCAGCAAGGCGTCTACGAACGGTAGCCTGGATCGGTGGAGGCTCGATCGTCGCTGCCTATGGCTTTACTTACCTCAACGAGCACAGGCGAGCACCCGCCGTCGTCGTCGAAGCCGCGGATCCGAAGGACATGCCGACTCGGCCACACCTCCCTTTGCCGCCCCGCGCTACGCAGCTCAAGAACCTGCGCGAGACGCCCGAATTCGATGTGCTCGTCATCGGCGGCGGAGCGACTGGTGCCGGAGTCGCGCTGGACTCTGTAACGCGGGGCCTCAAGACCGCTCTGGTGGAGACGTACGATTTCTCCGCCGGCACGAGCAGTCGGAGCACCAAGCTGATCCACGGCGGTGTGCGCTACCTCCAGAAGGCCATCATGAACCTAGACGTCGAACAGTACCGGATGGTGCGCGAAGCTCTGCAAGAGCGTGCGAACCTGCTCGCCATCGCGCCTCACCTGTCGAGTCCGCTGCCCATCATGCTGCCTATCTACCGCTGGTGGCAGGTCCCCTACTACTGGGTCGGCATAAAGATGTACGACGTGGTCGCGGGAAAACAGTGCCTGAAGAAGAGCTACTTCCTCTCGGCCAAGCGGTGTCTTGAACTGTTTCCCATGCTGAAGAAGGAGCACCTTTGCGGCGGCCTCGTCTACTATGACGGTCAGCACAACGACGCACGGATGAACGTGAGCATCGCACTAACGGCGGCGCGCAACGGGGCCAGCATCGCCAACCACACCAGCGCCATCGCGCTGCTGAAAAAAACTGATGAGAACGGGAAGCAGGTCGTGTGCGGGGCGAGGATGAAGGACATGTTGACGGGCGATGAGTTCGACGTGCGGGCTAAATGCGTCGTGAACGCAACGGGACCTTTCACCGACACCATACGCCGTATGGACGACCCCAACTGCAAAGCCATTTGCATGCCGAGCTCTGGTGTTCACATCATCTTGCCCGACTACTACAGTCCCGACAATATGGGCCTTTTAGATCCTGACACGAGTGACGGGCGTGTCATCTTTTTCCTTCCGTGGGAAAACGCGACAATCGCTGGGACAACAGACAGACCTTGTCCAGTCACCCACAACCCGGCTCCTACTGAAGATGACATCATGTTCATCCTAAACGAAGTTCGTCACTACTTGAACCAAGATGTGGTTGTGCGCCGGGGTGACGTCCTGTCAGCGTGGGCAGGCATCAGGCCACTGGTCGTCGACCTGAACAAGAGTGTGCCTGGAAAGACGGAGGCTATTGCACGAAATCACATAATCTACATTAGTGATTCGAACCTTGTTACTATTGCAGGAGGCAAATGGACCACATATCGTGTCATGGCTGAGCACACTATGGATGCGGCCATCAAAGCCTGTGGCCTCCAGCCACAGCAGAAATCTCAGACCCTGGGCTTCATCCTCGAGGGTGGCCACACGTGGACACCAACAACGTACATCCGCCTCGTACAGGACTTTGGGCTGGAACCAGCGGTTGCGAAACACCTGTCAAGGAGCTACGGTGATCGTGCAGTTTCTGTCGCAAAGCTAGCTGCGCTCACTGGGAAGCGCTGGCCAGTCCTGGGACGGAGACTACATGAGGAGTTTCCATACATCGAGGCAGAGGTGCGCTATGCAGTGCGAGAGTACGCTTGCACTGCTGTCGATGTGATTGGTCGCCGCATGCGGCTTTCGTTCCTCAATGTCCAAGCAGCGCACGAGTGCCTTCCAAGGGTCGTTGACATCATGGCCGAAGAGCTGAAGTGGACCAAAGAGAGGAAGGAGCGGGAACTGGCCAAGGCCAAAGAGTTCCTTGACATTGAGATGGGCGGTGATGTCAACAAGGAGTCCCAGAAGAAACTCCCCATGACTTTCACAGCATCTGAAATGGACCAGTACATTCAGAAATTCCAGGCCATCGACAAAGACCGCAAAGGCTACATCAGTGTGGTTGATCTGCGTAGAAGCCTCAAGGCTGCAGGAGAGGCTGTATCAGAGTCACAGTTGCGAGAAATGCTGAACGAGGTGGACCTGAACAAGAATGGACAGATTGAGCTTAGCGAGTACTTGGAGTTGATGAATTCTATCAAGACGGGCTCTATCGCAGGAAGCCGGCTTGCCCAGGTTGTTGATGTAGAGTATTCAAGGACACTGACTGTTGATAGAAGCGGGGGTGGTCTCTAAGGAGGTGCTGTCACTTGTAGTTTTGTTTTTCCTTTATTATCCGGAACATCGTGCAGAAAAATGATCCCCATCACTTCCCTTTATCTCAGCATGAGCTATGTTGCTGTTACGTACACTCATGAAAAGTGCAGTGTTTGCCAACGTTGGTAGAGGCAGCTTTTGCCATCTTTTTACTTGCCCCGTTCTCCTAGATGAGAACAAGAACAGCCTGCCAAAGGTCATATTGACAGCATTTTGTTTTTCTTTTGCTAAAACAATTTCTATTGAATAGAGATTTCTGGTCCTTGTAGATGTGCTGCATTTCCTCTCCCGTGCTGTGTTCATTAACTATGCGATAAGTGGTTTTTCGAGCACCATTATTCACGTTTGATTGTGCTATGGAATGGCCATGAGCTGTGTACGTCTATAAACAAGGAGGCAAATTGCCACACCCGAGTGATACGAAGCGCCATTTTCGTCCTGTTTCGTGCATTTTTGAGTACTTTGGTAAACCACATCCTTTTTTTTTTTATTCGTACTGCACATATTATTTACCTAGCTCTTACTGAAATGTGAACATGTTGACACATTCTCCTACAATGTGTTGTGTGTGTGTTTGTTTAGGCGTTTTACAATGTGGTGTCTTTAAAACTTTCAAAGCCGCTTTGCAAGTGACAAGATCTCGTTTGGCTTTGCTGCAGAGTTCCTGTAGCACAGCTCTTGCTCTGAAGCTTGGACTCACCATCTTTCTAAATGTTGAGAAGTTTGAAGCAACAGAAGTTATATAACAGCCTCAGTACATCGCCATTGACAGGTCCAGTGGTGCGCAAAGTGGCTTGGGAAGTTTCAAAATTCAGGCTATACCTACACTTTTGTCAATGATAGATAGCCCTTGTTGCTTTGCATGATTCTTTCTACCCACTGTGATAAAGAAATACGCTTCCAATCGCGGTAGCTTCAGCTGCATCACTAATTTCTGGCAGCATTTGTGGATTTGTCTGTTTTTAGTACGAAACATTGTTCTTTGTATACGTCAAGAATAAATTCATCTAGATGGCATCTTTTGTTTCAGGTGCTGAGCGTAATGCCATCGTGATAGTCACTAGTCACAGAATGTGATTTTTGCTTGTTGAATGCGTAATGGGGAGCATTTGCTAGATCTGCATTGCCCTATTCCTATAACCTTTGTTATTGCTTATAGTTGATGAGTTGTTTTACAGAACATCATTTTGCTTTACAAACTGTATTTACAAACCATAATTGCAATCCTCTCACACTGTGAAGATGTTTGTCAGATAGGTATGTGCCACTCGGGTTGAAACTTGCAGCCAGCATGCCAATTGCTCATTTCTTCTATAAACTGCATAAATGGCTACAATACCCTCTCTCTTCCCACTGTATTGCATTGCTTATCAGACACGTGATATGCAGTTTTTGGCACTGAAGTATGTGTCGGCCAATGGAGGATCTCGACGTTTTACATGGAATTGCAAGCACTCAATGCGAGACCTGTTTGCCACATGCAATAACAAGTGTGCATCTGTCTTCTACATTTGCTGGAGCACGGACTGGTTGGCCTGCTGCACTGCCGCTGGACTTTTGCTTCCAAGAGATGCTCTGTTCTAATATGGGAATCTCTGTGCGCTATTGTCATGCGCCATGTATTGTATCCTTTTCAAATTGCATGCTTGGGCATTGCTGCAGAGTGAAAACGGACTTTATGGAATCAAGTTCACTGATGGCATTTGCCCTCTTTCTTCCTGCCGCGGCTGTTCACACATGCAGCCTGCCATTTCCACAAGCCATCTGCTGGCACCCAGTTACTCGTTTAGTAACTAAACTGATTGAATTAGTTTGCAAATTAAATAATAAAGTTACGAAGTCGTCATTACGTTGCATGGCAGAGTATGGAAAAGAATGTTTCGGAGATTCTGCTGGCACTGTATAATGGTTCACTTCAGTTCAAACCCACTGGCCATGCTATTGTTCGTGATGATGAATGCCATTTGTGACAATTTATTATTTATTAGTGTTCATGCTTTGTTGTGGTTGCATCAGGCATGACTGTCTGTGATTAGTGCACACTCTTGTGGAATCGAAATTTTTCTTTTCACTCATTCATGTTGTTCCTTTCCCACAGTGATGCTTTTGCTGTAGTGCACAAACAGTAGGCTGTTCAATAAATTTTATTATAAGCTGAGCTTGCTGATATCTGCACTGAAGTTCATTGGAAGAACAGGACACACCCATATGAAGCAAAGCCTCGGTGAGACATATTCAGGTTAGTATGTAAAAAAAAACAAAAAAAAAAAACAGTTGGCTTCTCTGGCTCTGAACTCCTTTACTATGACAGCACACATGACCATGTTTTCAAGAACAACTTCTGTGAAATGCACACAGTGTCATCCCGTCCATTACGGTATTGTTTCTTGTGGCCTACGAAATATCCAGAGGTGCCACAAATCTCGGCAAAGTGGAGACTTGTGGTTGTTGGTGCATGTTTGAGGAAGGAAAAAAAATCAGCACGCATGAAAAAAATGGAGACCGAGGAAGCGACGACACCAGCGTTATTCACCATGTGTCCCTCTTGTGCCAAGATTTTAAAATATGCAAGTGCCACGTACTTTGACAAAAACAATGTAATGTTGTTTGCCGTCGCTTGGAGCAAGTCAGACTATTTTTTGTATTTCGCCTAATAACATAATTAGTTATTATTAATTAATCAACTGCTCAAATACTGTATTCAGAGGAACAGTGTCAATGAGAAAAGTGCCCTGTGAATAGCCGCACGGCACTTTTGCGCATTTTGTGGGATTTCTGGCTAGTGGTTAGCACATCCAGCTACAGATTGCCGATTGCCACGAGGGCATGAGATCAAATCTCAGTGTTGGGCAGCAAAGTGTTATTTTTCTTCAACCTATGATGAGCGCGAGGATGAGAAGGTGGCCTGACAAAATGACAGCAGCTGTGGTCATTGGCATGACATAAAGGACGCACGGACACGGCAAACCCTGTTTTGATCTCTTAAGCAGCTCTAGTAGTAACCGCCACCCTGGACCACATCTGGGGATGCAGCGAAGACCCTCCCCCAGCAGACCTCCTAGGACAGTGATCGTCATGTGAAGTCTGGGACAGAACCCTAACAACTACAAGCCTGGACGCGCAGCTACAGGCCATCAAACGCGCTGAGGAGGTGGCGACCAGGCACAGTCTGACAGCTATCTCCTTCGTAGGAAACCAACGCTTTTCCGAAATGACGTTGCGTACTACTACTAGTAGTAATGGGGGGGGGGGGGGATTTGCCCCAAGTTTAAGCAGCTACACATCAAAGATAACCAGCAGCTGCCAGCATCTCTGAACTTCTTTCAGCCTGCCACTGGTTTACGACTTACCGTATCATGGGCTATATGCTGCTCATTATTATCTTTGCATTCAGTCAAGAAGCTGAAAAACATATGCATCACCATGACATTAAATGAACCTGAAGAGGAACACTAAGTAAATGTATACTGATAAAGTATTCCTTAAAAATTAGATTTTTTTTAATTTTGCAGTAATAGGTTGGTTATTAGAAGAGAATGAAGGTCCAAGTTCCATTTCCTAAATTTTGCACCATAACCCCTGTGCCAGTGTAACGACAAAGATTTGTATTTATAGCATTATAGCTTAGTAAAGGTCAAAACTTGCCAAGGTCAGTCTGTCTCTTCTAGAATACGATGTAGTCCATCTTTACAGATGAAACAAAAGACCTGAGCAGAGGCTGTTAAAATTCTTGGTGTTATGGCGAAAGGTGTAGGAACCTCGAAGCAGTGTCGCCAACAGTCTCGTTCTTGTGTCTTTTCTGGCTTACCAAGCTTCCTCTAGCAGCAAGTGCTTCTTTTTAAAAAAAAGAAAGCGAATAGATTTCTTTGGTTTTTTCGTGGTTGGTGGTAGGTCCGACTTGGAGATGAAAACGTTTTTTCATTCACTCTTTTGCTCTCTCACATGCTCTATCGCGCATTTGTTCAGGCTATTCACTTACACTGACAATCATCATCGATGGTTTCTGCACAATGTTTATGTTATTCTAGAAGGGTGATTTACTCGTACAGCTCAGGTTATCTTCCTCTTTTGGGTCCCTTTAATCAAGTGCACCAAGGTTAAGATCCCAAAGAATGCTAATCGCATAAAAATTACCATCATGCAGGGACCATGTCGACATGGTGGAATTATAAACAATGTCTCCCGCTGCTTGCCGTCATCCTTCCTTTCTTTTTCAACGAACGCATTTCAATTCGAGCACATTTCAGTGTAGAGAGCATGCTGCATATACTGGATGTGATGCCAGATTGAAACCGCCTCCGTTTTTCTTTTTTTTTGGACTGTGTGCTAAATACAAGGATGTATGGCTGGGTTAAGAAATCGGGAGGCCTACAAACCCCTGCTGTCTCTGTAAATGGGGCCCACATTACCCAAATCTTAGGGTTCGGGGGCTGTGGACCCTTAACCCAGTGCTGCTAGGGTGAATAAAAAGTTACCTATATCGACTCTGGTTGTCCTAAAAGTTGGAACTTCTGCTGGCCACACCGTTTTCCGAGTATTTTAGCACAAGGTCACTGCCTCCAGTCATGGCTCTGCAGATCTGAACATGCCACATCTGCAACTATCAATCAGAAAAATAATCGCTGCCTCACTTGTGACCTATGTGAAAGATCAGAGCCGGTATAACGTAAAACTATTCGAATCTGTTTTTATTCCAAATCCACCATTAACCCTCCATGATAGGTGAGAATGGTTCGGGTCCAGCCCACAGGGGCAGGCGCCATGCCTAAATGGGCAGAGCCCAAGCCACTTTGACCTATCGCGAAAGGCTAATGGTCGATTTGCAATAAAAACAGATTCGAATAGTTTTACGTTATACCGTCACAGCAGTCAATGTTTATGGTGCAAGTGGAAGAAAAAACAAACAGATAAAAAGTGATTCAAACAGACAGAAAGTGATTTTTGGTGGTCTTTCTGATTATTCATTTTTTCTTCCCATCTTACCTTTTCCACCACATGCACTAACAGTTATGCACCACCCAGCGCAATGTCATACTTTATATCAATATGCAGCAATTCATTCTTTTGGTCTGACAAGCATCCCTGGTGCAGTGTTTATTGAATAGTTGATGCACAGTGCATAGGAAGTGTTTTGCCATGAACAAAGTCATTACGTAGAACTTCAAAAAATGATGCTAGACTATCACACCAGAAGGAGCTGGACAAACATTGTTGACAGATGACAATGTTGAGCATGCATGTCACCTGTTTCTGTTTTATCCTACTTGTGGCAAAGGGTATTGAAATACAGAATGCTAATGTTGAAAAAGTTGTGTCTGTCTCATCTCAAATTTGGCTCAAACAAATTTGCAGTGCAATTAACTCTTAATCACCTCTGCAAATCTATTGTGAACTTCACAAATCCAAGTGGGTTGTCTCTACATAGAAAGCACCAAGTCAAATGATGGGGCAATGCAACACAACATACAGCTGTTGATGGAAGTGTCTCACATCTACCATTGCCCCATTGCATAATGTAGTACCTGAAGCAATCTACATAAGTTATATCTAAAGGCTCTCCACATGCCCAAAATGCACGAGTTGCCTGCTTGAGCAGTAGCCTCAAAAGCAAACATTGTGCAGAACTGCTTATGATTGCGCGGCAATATTTAAATATGGGCTAATGTCAAGCTAACTTAACTGTGTGACAAGCTTGTTTGAACTTTGAACGAAATTGTTTTACCTCTCTCGTAGAGCACAAAAAAATTGGCTGTGGCCTAACTCAGTTATGCCTGGGTGTGCATAGCGAGAGGTACGGTTAATGTTATTGTTAAGCTTGGTTCTCTCTACGGTTACATATTTATCATTTAGCTTTGTACGTCTGAGTGCTTAAGTTTGGTTGTTACCTCTCGTTAAGTTATGGTTACATTAAAGAGTAGACATTTTTTAAGTGTAATGCACTTATTTTGAAAGTCTTCATCTTGTTGTTTCTCAATTGCCACAAAGAGGCCCGATGGTCGGTGAGGCGGGAGGATAAGGGGTTGTCGTCCAGTGACTTGAACACGTTTCAGGTGCTTTCCTCATCTAAATCCACTTGTATGGCCGCTTCGTACTTACGATGCTTCTTGAGGCGTGCGGCTCGTTCTTCCTCCATCTCCTCGGCTCGCTGCCTCCTCTTGGTTTCGTTCCGACGATAAAGCCTGGCTTCTTTCAGTCTCTCCGACTCACTTTCCATATCTGCCGTAGAATGCCACCGAGTTGCCCCTTCTATATATACAATGCAACGCCGGATCCTGCTCTTTTGCAGCGAGGTTTCACCGGCTCCTCCTCCGACGTCATGCCAGATGCAAGTGGCGAACGCTTGCAACACAACTGCGGCGGTGCGGCGCCACGCCGTGGTAACTGGAGCAGATGACCCCAGATGGCGCGGCGAGCGGCGCTGCGGCGGTTGCTAGGCAACGGCTCAGCTCGCGGTGCGGCCACCACGAAACGGCAAGAATGCGGCCAGTGTAGCTCTCGCTACAAAACATTATTTTGTTGAGAATGAGCTGTCTTTCCTTGCCTGGTTGAAGTAATAATGTTGTAACAAGTCAACAAAAGGAACACCACTTTAATCACTTGTGGAAGAAGACAAAGCCCCTCGATATCATCCAATTCAATCACCATTTTCAACTAGAACAGAAAATACAAACACGGTTGCACAAGTGGACTTCAGCTGTCATGACCTTTCTCACACAAAAATATACCAGCCCCATCAAAGGCTGGTGCTTAGCCTTAGAGGTACTGCGGTTATTTGGAGGCAACTATGCATACCTCAAGCACTGGTATCACTGTAAGATGTTCAATCATGCATTATTTTGACAGAGAGAATGTAATTCTGCTGCCCTTTACGTATTGCCGAGCTAATTTTGTGGGCCAAGTGTTGCTAAGTGCCTTGAAGCATTTGCTGAAAACTTAAAACTACACAAACACAAAGGAGCAATATATTTGCTTTCTTTCAATAAGTCGACTTGAGCAAGAGTCATCTTGCTTTATCGAAACTTGCCCACCATACAAGTTGTTACATCGCAGCAATCATCACAAATAGGTTAATGTTGCTGTTTCCCAAATACTATAACAAAGCTGCTGAAGGTGAAAGACGAACACAAAGAAGACCGCGGACCAGACCAATCAATGAGCGACATAGAGAAGAGACAAACAGACAAGCGTCAAATGAGGCAAGAGTCACACTTTATTGTAGCGTACCAATTTCTACAGGCTTGCTTGTGTTGCAGAGTGTCGTGTCAGTTATGACAACTGTATCGGGCTGTTTCCATACCTTCCTGTAATAAAAAAGTCACTTTAATTAATGGCATATGAATATGCACTAAATGAGTGTGCTGATGAGAGTCCACAAACTTATTTTTCTGAACACATCCCCTGATCTCCACT
The DNA here is from genome assembly GCF_013339745.2 of Dermacentor silvarum. Classification (NCBI taxonomy): domain Eukaryota; kingdom Metazoa; phylum Arthropoda; class Arachnida; order Ixodida; family Ixodidae; genus Dermacentor; species Dermacentor silvarum. Next base: position 110,364,874 of record NC_051157.2, read on the forward strand.
TTAGAGAAGATGAGTGGTAATAGGTGATGTTTAAAAAACATGGCATATGTGATGTGTTTCCGGCTTGCGATTTGCTTCCAGTGTTTGCAGCCACGCTTTGAAAGGTATTGCTGTCGAGATCTGGTTTGTTATCCAAAAGAAAGCCGTCACTGCGGCATGAATTTGGGCACCACTTATACAACATTATGCACTATTAAGGACATCATCATCATCAGACTACTTTTTACTTTTATGTCCATTGCAGAATGAAGGCCTCTCCCTGCGATCTCCAATTACTCCTGTCTTGCGCTAGCTGATTCCAATTTACACCTGCAAATTTACCAATTTCATCCCGCCACCTATAATTTCCTGCCGTCCTCGACTACGCTTCCCTTCTCTTGGCACACATTCTGTAACTCTAATGGTTCACCGGTTATCCACACTACGCACTACATGAAGTAACTAGGACAGCTCTTAAAAGTGGCGAGTTGAGAGTGTGATTTTGCACCAATCTGGCTGCCAGAGAAGGTGCAAGCCCCAAACTAAGCTTCGAATCTCATATCATGCCAACATCGCATGAAGTGGAAATGAATAAAGCATTCCGCAAAGCCCCAGACTTTGTTTCATTTATCCATGATTGTATGTTTAATGAAAGGTGCACAAGTGATTGACAGTGTTAAACAGGGAAGCTAGCTGCCACTTGGAGCCACTCTTTCATCACGTGGATCTTGTCTTCATTGCCTTGTAAATCCCTCATTGACAGGCTTATGCTCCCGTTGTTCACCCACTATCTTCCAGCAGCCCATCTGTCTAATTGAAAGGTGCACAGGGCACTTGAAACAATGAGCTAGAATTCAGTACATGCATGACAGTGTCTAATGAACAAAATGAATTATTGTTTTTTGCTTAACAGGTAGCACTATCACACCCAGCACAGAAAGCCAATACACTGACTAGGTTTACAAGACATACACAAGACACATGAAGTTACCCTGCCTTATACATTTTTAACACTGAGCATTCCCACAAGTTAATACAACATCGTTGACCATGTCAGTGACAGCAATAAATGGCATCATATGTAAACTACCAATATTTATAGTATTACTATTTGATATAAACATTAGTTTCATTATGAACAAAAGCTGTCAGTGCATGTCTTCGTCTTCCTTGTTTTGTGTAGCCTCTCATTATGCGCTCGTCACAATAATGGCCAACTCGCCAAAATCCACATCTTAATGAAGCTTTTAAAGTGCCTTTTATCTATGGTGGTTGTGCAGGGCGTCGTTGCCTTATGAGTAAAAGAGCACAAATGGTCCTAGATTGGTGGAATATGCTGTCTACCTATTCATTGCAGTATCGCGAATGTAAATGTACTTACAATTTTGACAATTATGACTTTCTATTCAGACACGAATGAAGGAATCAGTTTTTAGTGATGAAAGTGATATTTACGTTGTGTTCTTTGTCTTAATAGACGACAAGTGTTCATTCGTCGCATTTTATTTAATGTCTTGTTATACATGAGAGCATGTAAATGATATTTTTTCTTCTCTGTATTTTGTTTATGCAAATGAAAACTATTATTGAAACGTGCAATAATGTAAAATGTTCGTAATATACTTTTTTACATCTGAAAGTGCTGCTACCTAATGCAGTATACCAATTTAAATATGCGTGATGACTCATCTATAAAGTCAAACCTTGATATAACGAACTTGTACTTGCAGCAAAAACATTCATTAATTGCAAATTTCATTAATTCTAGGTTTTGTTAATTCAATGAAACTAAAATCAGGAAATAAAAATAATTCATTACATTGCGAATTTCGTTAAATCGAGGTTCGTTATATCGAGGTTTAACTGTACCTATGCCAAACTGTTTAGGGGGCACGGTCCTCTATCAGGATATGTGCCTTTAGTCCCTACATCTTCTCACGTGTGTACGAAAAATCAATAAATATTTTAAATGCGTCTTATGCTGGAGGCGTGCCATATCAATAACTGCAGTAGCACATGTAAGCTAGTCTTTGATAATTCTTTATATTACAGGATTGTCACGCCTGAACTGATATCTGTCATGAGTTCCATGTCCATGATTTACGAACATGGCTATGTTCCCCACAGCAGACACAGATAATTTTTGTCCTCTTCCTTTTCCACCATGATTCAAGCTCTCAGTTGATAGTCAGTGGTTGGTTGTCCTTTTTTTTTCTCTTGTGTCCACTTTTCCAATCATTACACTAAATTTTAAAATCTAAAAAGTGGTTGTCATATAAAATTACAATTAACATTACAAGTGCAGCAGCTTCTAACAGGCTTGATACTCAACCATGATTCTCGGAACCCCTTGGAACCAAACAACGTAATTACAGAAGAAAGCTGCTCTAACATTTCAGTGCATAGCTTCCTATATATGCTCCGTTTGTGCCAATGAGGAAACTGATTTGGCAAATACCTTGATAAAGGCTTGGATGGACTCAAAGGCAGCAATGACAAAGACTTCATCTAATTTGAAAGACTGCTCTCTAATCAATACGAGGCATTGTAATGTTGCCTGGACAGGGCGGCCGGAATGCGGAGCCTATGGAGTAAGGTCTAACGGCCATGGCGTGGAGCGCCGCAGAAAAAAAGACGACTTCTTTGTACGGGGACCAAACGACGACTCTCCTAATCCAACCAGAGAGGAGGGGAACACAGCGCGGTATACTGTCCCAACAGGCGTGACCAGAATGACATACAACGTTTAACGCGGGGTGAAACACGTTGAAACTGAAACCCAGATACAACATCATCTCTCCCTTAAAAGAAAGTGAGCTATCTCACCTCGCTTGGAAAAGCCAGAGTACTTAAAGACACACAAATGTCTCATACAAAATAATGCAGAAATGTACACAGTTGTACAATAAATAACGTTTGAGAGCTGAAATATCTCATGGACAGTGTTAAATAAATACAGTGGAAATGCCGCACTCTACATGCAGTCTGTTGTTTTACCTGAAGAGATCTTGTGACTATACATCACGTTAAACACCATAACACTCAATGTGATTGGTGGACTGAATGCATCCTTATACAGTAGAAAATTCAGAATGGAAATATCACATCTCCCAGAGGGAGTTGCACACTGAGAGCATCATTAGCATATTTTTAAAGCACCGGTACGTCGACATTATCACAGACATGTTCAAGGCAAAGGTTTTGAAACATGAGATATCTTTAAAAGCATGAAATGCAACTGCACAGAAAATGAACACTTATGAAGTATACTGCACACAAAACTGCACACAAGTTCACGTAATATAAGGAGTGAGAACTTATATAAAACATGCATGTGCCCGTCTTGGGGTAATGAAGAAGCAAGGCTCACTTGCTTGGTCGAAAGAACAACGTTGCATACAAGTTCACACAAATATGTCGAATATGACTGAACTTAAAAAAAATGTGGTTGATCCCTCTTATATAGGAATCGGTATAGAACACGAAAGTGAAACGTGTCTTCACAGAAGTAGTGTAATGTTTATTGCACATTGATATATAATGTCTATTGGTGTTTTGTGGCTAAAGCACCCTTAGGCGTTGATGCACCCACGCTGACGCCTGGTGGCACGTCTCCTCCATCACGACTACCAACGTCGATGACCATGAGCAACCGTCGTGCATATGAAAGCTGCACTACGCTGCACACGCTAGCACAACGCGAAAGACGAAGCACGTAACTGACACACTAATACAACGCGCAAGACAAAGCACGTAACTGAATCGTCACCGAGTCAAATCAGCGCGTACAGCGCGTCGTAATTGCAGCCTCCGCGATCAACTTCAGAAACATTTTCAGAGCTAATTGCGGAGGCCACGCTCCGCTGTGCTGAGTACGGTGAACGCCACCTAGTAGTGCTTCTGCGAGAACGCGTTGGTAGTGCTTCTTGATGCCAGCGTCCCTTTGAATGCTGGCATCGAGGCGTCGTAGTGCTGAGACCACCGAAGCGTTCACTGTCGGTGCGCGTTAGTGTCATAATGCAGTACTTCTCTTTTCTGCTCGTAGGCGGCGGCACCGCCCCGAGCAAGAGCGCGGGTACACGGAGGAGTGTTAGATATATAAGGCGCGTCTGTGTAGCTCTCTGCAAATGCGTTTGTGGCGCAATGGGTTAAACGCTCGGCGATCTATCGTCGCGGACCGAGAGGTCGTGGGTTCGATTTCCAAATTTTGCATGTTTGTGGAACTTTTTCTTCTGGTTTCTTTCTTTGTATTATGTTCGTGTATGTTCGTGTGACGTATTTCCGTGACGGAAATACGTCAGTGAAGTCTTGGTGGACCCCGGCATAAAACACTTTCGTGTTAAAAAAAAAAAAACATGCGAACATCCATGTACCCACCTTGGATAACAAGAATGTGCGGCTCATTCGCTCCGAGCTTAGGCCGAGAGTGACAATCCTTTGATCATCGTTGACTTGAAATGGGAGGTTGAAATGGAGTGTGTGCAGCCTGTACCAGTAGGAACTGGAAGAAAAGGTGGAACACTATCATCAAGGGATGGGTAGTCACTGGAATGACTCCCTTCATTCAAGTTTTCAAGAGAATCTTCTCGTGCCAGATATTTTATATGTTTGGAAGCACTCCAATGGTTGCCATTTTTAAGCTGGATAGTATCTGGTCCTATCCTGCGGTTAATCTAAGATTTCATCTAAGTTGAAAAACTGCTCTCTATAATCAGTACGAGGCACGTATCTTAAGAAGTTCTTGGTGTGCCAAGGCTATGCCGCTTTCCTATACACGTACCAATTACTCGCAGTGACACTAGTACCTCCATAGGACTGCCTGATCTCTCTTTTCCCATTGCCTTTCATGCCTCAAAGAAGAAGGCATGAATTGGGCATCACAGGGTTATATATGATACGTTGAGCATTACAGGGTTAATGTGGATGTGTCAAAAGGATGCGTCTGCATTGGGTGTGCTCAAGCATAACATGCACTAATGGAGGTTCATCGTGATAGCAGTGCAAAGGAGGCAACACTACCAAGAGAGACAAATGCGAACAACCTGTTAAGTCTGAACAGTCTGTTAAGTGGCAAGTGAAGGGCATTGAACAGAAGCAATGAATAAATACAACTATCCAATCTTGCATGCACTGCCTGATTACATGTGCGGATCACATTTATTGAGCAGGTTTATTTCATTCAAACAAGGTGATAGATGGAAGCGATATGCACAATCGTGGCTTTTTCTTTGTATTGAAGAGCTCGTATCCATTGGCCCGCTTTTTTGTCCCAGTGCCTTGTTATGAATTTTTGTCCTTTGTAAGAATGGTCGGTAGCTAAATTCCCTGCAATGTCCTTTATGTTTAAGGCATGGCCTGTATGTTGTTCTGGCTTAACCTCCTAACACAATGCCCACTGCATATTATTCCGTAGGACAGTGGAACGTCATGCACTACTTCCCAAACACAGGGAGAAAAACCATTCCAATGATTGACAGGTTGTGATTATATCATTCCAGGTGCTGCTACACTGAACATCTACATATTCACTCAAGTTTACACCTTGTTTCAGTAAGGACATTCTCTCACAACCCTTCCGAAACTCATTTTCCTGCATGGATCGAGGCATACAGCGCCGACTCCCATTAACAGAACCCTTGCAGGACTCGAAGATATGGTTAAATTATCCAAATGGTTGAATTACCAGCTGCAAAATGAACGAATTCAGATATTTCTCTTGTCGACGACTCAACCAGCGTGCGGCCACGAGCCCCTGACATGTTTAAACCCTGCCTGAGCTTTGTACCGAAAGGAAAAGTAAAGTTCTAAGAATAAAAGTAAAGTAAAACAGCTTCAGGCCTAGGGAAGCAGTGGCGCCGTCAGCCGAATTTCCTGTTCTTCAGGACTTAGTAGCCGCTGTACACATGAGGGGTGCCAGCGATTTGGAATTAATCGAACTGGCATGCTTTCATGTTCGAACTAAACAACTTCTTCTTCCATAGCCCAATGTATGGTTTCTCGCCAAGACTTTCCAGTGTGTTCAATTTAGGCAAAAATTAAAATTAACCGAGGTTGTAGAATCTGCTGTCACTGTAAATTCATGGCCTGTCAAGCAAGCATTATGCGAGACAGGCTCATCGGCGGAGCAATGCTGACATTGCCCTGCTAACCAGCACGACTACACAAAACTTACCTATTACATATCTGCAATGCCAAACAAGAGACTTTTACCCCGAGCAAGGACCAACTTTTCTCCACAAAATGACATAAAATTGAAAGATAAGGAGCTATTGTAGCATGCATTCAGACACTACCCTAACAGCAGGAACAAGACTGGCTGTATTCCCAAACGTGCGATGTTTATCTAGGGCATGGGTTCTCAAAGTGAGTTCCGCGGAACCTACGGGGTCCGCAGGCCCCTGCTCGGGGTTCCGCGAGCCACTGATAAATTTTCCCTGGTCCCGCTCTCGACAAGTGTCTAAAACGGCGAACACGAGGTGCACTTGATCCAAAGGACCACCATTACCCATGCCCGAGTGTCAAAAAGCACATCACAGTGCGTAACAGCAACGCGCGAACTGCGCAATAAATACGCAAGCCGCTTGTAGCCACCCAACCTCTCAGAACGGGCAGCGAGCCTAAGCTTTCACACTTGAATCTCGGAGGCCGTAACTTACCACCATGCGCCTTTATCCTATTTGTAGATAGGGTAGGTGCCGATAGCGTGCGCACTGGCCTATACGTTGGAGGAAAAATTAAATTAAAAAAACGCGGAGCACCGCAAATGCACGCCGCAGAAGAGCAAGAACGGCGTAGCGTCCAACCGAAACGAAGCGGCGCAGTCCGCATCGCCGTGGTCCTCAGCGGCAATCGTATGCGGCACGTGACTACAGCAACGCCGAAGCGCTTCGTGCCTAATTGTGCCTTTAAAGCCCTTATTCTTGCGTTTATCGCCGCGCGTAACACCGCGTTGGCGGCTAGCCGCGTGCCTCCGTAAGTGCGTAGTCGCTATCTCTGATCGCGTCGTTAACCACCGCAGTTTCGTCCGCAGCGGTTGCGGCAAATAGTAGTTTCGTTTTCACTCGATGCGCGCGTCGGCTGCGTGCCTTCACAACTGCGTAGTGGCCTCCCATGGCAGCGTCGATAGCGACCGCAGTTTCGTCCGCACTTCTTGCAGTGAAAGGTAGTTTCGTTTTGACTTGGTGCGTGTGTCAGCCGCCTGCCTTCTGAACCGTCCATGATCGCGTCGATAGCGGCCGCGGTTTCGTCGACAGCGGTTGCGGCAAGCAGTAGTTTCGCTTTTACTCAGTGCAAATCTGTCGAAGATAAAAAGCACCGGCTACATCGCGATGGACGGACAATTTGTTGGCGAGCAGCTGAGTGGCGAAAAAATAATCGGGATGTGCGCCCGTTGGTGCAAAGCGCGTCTCGGATGAAAACGCGCGCCGCGAAGGATGTCGCGAGGCCTTCGCCGCTGCTAGCGCCAATCAGTCATGAGATGAAGAGAATTTCAGCTTCCGCACTGGTCTTGTGCTAAATAGAAACAAGATTTGACGATTCATTGAGTAAATAAAAGCGTGTTGACATAGTGCAGCATTTGTTTGTTTTCTTGATACCCTCGATTCGGTTAAATCGGGGGGGGGGGGGGGGGGGTTCCTTGGCATATTATGGAGCTTAGCAGGGTTCCCTGGGATGAACGTACTTGAGAGCCCCTGATCTAGGGATTAACTGGAAGTGGGGCACTCATGTTACAAAGTCACACTTTCCGCAATTTGATTGTTTTAGGCGTACACCACCTGTCTGGCTGCTCGCGAAATTTTTTTATTGTGCCTTTGAAAGGTTCTGGAGCAGACTGTTTCGTTTCTTGCTCAGAGTTATTCAGAGACGTTATACTTTCATCACCTTTGAGGCTACCCAATGCAAACAGCTTTTGCAAAGATCGGTCTGCCAGGGTTTCATTATCGACCTATTATTAAGCTATCGGACTGTCGGGAACCGCTGCCATTTCTTGGGTTGCCTGGGAAGCATCAAAAGTCGGTAGTGTATCTGCCGTGCATTTGAGCTAATCGAGCCATCCTGAAAATTGTATGTATAACTGGATGTGTGGACCTGGCTAACTAGAAATCTGGGCTCTGTACTGAAACGAGAGGATTGATCGGCATGTACAAAGCATGTTTCATCATTCAATCGCACTATATATGCATGAAGGCACTAATGTGGCACTTGACAACGCCTGCTAGCCAAAGAGGGTCGCCCAAATAAGTCTTGTCCATCCACACATTAACACCTATTGTGAAAAACACTGAACTAGCAGTGGCAAAAGCATGCTGCCTTGAATCTCAGTATAACCGCCTACTTAGTTCTACGTGAAGTAGGCTTAGCTGTGTTTTTGGGCTCATGTCTGAGACATTTAGGCTGGCGTGACCCCTGTCAATACAGAAGGTGTGCTTCAGCAAAAAACTGATTAATGGAGTACTGCATTGACATGTAACATTTTCCATGGTCTCCGAGTTACTTCAACAAGCTTTTCTTGATGATCTGCATAAGCTGTTCTGCCGCTCTGTTAGAAGCCAGATAATAAGGCACAGAAGTAAGATGGCGTATGCCATTCAAGGTAAGGAATGTAGAGAGATGAACTGACACAAACAGCAGACAGTTGTCCCTAATGGCAGCTTCTGGCAGGCACCAGCAGCCAGCTTACCAGTAAGTCCACTGCGTGCCAATATCACTATCGAGAACCGATGCAGCGTGGAAACTTCCTTCCCTGCTCGTTTGACACTGAAATTCGCTCTATTTCACCATTTCGCAATTGTATTCACTGAATCCTAATTTCTGACTTCGCCGGCCACCCACAAACTCTTCTGTAGTGAAACAACATTAGTGTGCCACACGTGGTTTGGTTTCGAATACACGAATGCTTATTCATTCATCAGAATATGGCCAACAGCACCACATTGAACGAGAAGAGGGGGGTGTCAAGGGGCCCAATTATTGTTAATCGCAATCATATGAAGCCAAGTAAAACAAAATAAATTTATTTGTTGTTTTACCTGAAATCTAGAAGTGATAAGGTAAAGAGAAATGAAAGTGGAGGAAAAACAATTTGCTGCTGGCAAACAGCACCAGATACCACTAACGCGGATTTGTTGTACACAATGGAGCACATTCTGTGCCACTATCCAGCCTTTGACACTCTGCAATATCGCACAAGGCACGAGACGCGCATCGAGCTGGTGAGGCATCGGTGGCCCGAGGCACGTTTTGTTGTTTTCCTATTGCGTAGTGTTTTAAGATGGCAATGGGAAACCGAAATGAAATCGAACTGTGGGCGATGCTGGATGTCACGGAAGCGAAACATAACATTCACATCATGCTGCTTGCAGCAGGGAACAGCGGCGTGTTTGGATTATCGCCTACTAAAGCATGCACTACGCTGCCAACGACACTACATTCCATGCACTGTAAAACAGATACCATATTTACAGGATTGTAGGTCGACCCATTTTTTCAAATTTGGCAATCCAATGTTGGGAGGTCGACTTAGAATCGAAACCGAACCGTGTACCGCTAGTAACGGCAAGAGAAACGAGAAATCAGGGGCGCTACGGCGTGGTTACAAATTTGCACCTAGGTTTTTATGATTACGGTAGAAGCGTAGCGTAATAATTTACTATATTGCATACATTTTGATTGCGCGCACCAGGAGCGCACGGCTCTTGTGGGAGCATCGATCATGGAAGAGCCGCCGTTTAGGGGGTATTGGTGGATGGCGGAAGAGCCACCGTTTGGGGGGCATTGGTAGCTGGCGGAAGAGCCGCCGTTAGGGGGTATTGGTAGTTGGTGGAAGAGCCGTCGTTTGAGGGGTATTAGTAGTTGGCGGAAGAGCTTTTCTTTGAGATACGATTGTTTTCGATGGCCGTGCGCATCTGTCATTTCTGCTGCTGTGCTGAATCATCGCGCCTGTCATGAGTGCCAAGAACTTTCGGCGCTCGTTCTCAGCAGTGTTCAAACGGGCTGATATCCTCCATGTTGAGGAAACTAACTACTGCGCAGCGGGACGCAAGTCTGGAGTCAGTGAACGTGTGGTGCGGCAGTGGCGGCTTCAGCGCGAGAAAATTTGGCCTCTCTGGCTACTGTGTGCGGGTGGGTCCTCTCTGCGTGGGGGGCTGTACCACGCGATGTCGTGGTGCGGTCGTTCGCGAAGTGTGGACTCACACTTGATGACGACGTGCTGTGGGACCGCAGCAGCTATGACGGCAGCAGTACCAGTGAGGTCAACTCTAGTGACGATGAGTAGTCTTAGCAACCCCATCAATAAATTTCCCTTGTGTGAAATGCACTCGCGTGGTTTTTCTCCCCCCCCCTCCCCCAATTTTTTTTTTTGAGACATGCAACTTTGGAGGGGGGGGGGTCGACCTACATTCGAGTCGACTTACAATCGTGTAAATACGGTAGCTGAAGATGCTTATCGGAATAGGTTTGGTGGCAATAGTTGTAAATGCGGCGTGCAAAGACCGAGAAAGAGATTTGATGGTACCGAAATAAGAAACTGAGTGCACGCCGGCGTTTTCACGTGAGACGGGTGGACGAGTATTGTGTGGAAACTGATGCGGCGGGTGGCTACTGCTCTCAAGTGTACGCACCTCGCACTTTTTCTATTTTATGTGGGATCTAGTGGCTGGAAAAAGTATATGATTGCAGTCTGCAGCAGGGAATGGCGGTGCATTTGGGTTAGCGCGTATTAAAAGTGTGCAAAGTATTTCCCACGGCACCACGTGCTGTGAAACAGATAGGCGAAGATGCTTATCGCAATTGACTAGGCAACCTAAAGGTTACCCACACGGCACCAGCGCCGAATACTCCCCTGGTGGAAGGATGGAACTGTTGATGGTCGCCGCTGGGCCAGCGTGCACCCGTGTTCTCTACGGCGCGAGCGATCATGTGCGTTCTTTTCGCAAAGGCGAGTGCAACCTTATCAACTAGGAAAGGTGACACGCAATACTTGTGTGTTGATGATTGCCACAAGAGCTGGAAAGGTCGAAAGCCGCCCGTGAAGGCCTACAGAATTCTAAGGAGGTGGTACAAGAAGGACAGACGACAAGCGTGGATAACAGCGGTGCACCCCGAGTCAAGTAAATGACGTATCTTCGCATTCGCGTGCAATATCACAGCTGCTTGATAAAAAAAGATGCAATAGTAATGTGCCTGTATTTAGCGCATGGCCGTTTGTTTCGTGTCGCGTAGTTGAATCGTACAGTGACAGCCTCCGTGTTAGCTTAGCGGTAAATGCATACGTGTAGCACAGCTAAGCTCGACGACGCGAGGTCGATTCCTGGCCACGGCGGCCGCATTTCGACGGGGACGAAATGCAAGAATACAGTTCTTACCATGTACGATTTTTGTGGATGTTACAGAACCCCCGGTGGTCAAATTTATTGCTGAAACCCTCCATTACAGCATGCCTCATAATGATATCGTGCTTTTGGCACGTAAAACCCACGAATTTAATTGATTGTACTGTTTGTTCACTCGAGATCGGCAAAGACGAGCACAAGATAATTCTATCCTTTTTCCAAACGCTGCAACTTGAATTCCTAGTTGTGCAGGCAACAGAAGGGGCCGCACATTACTTGTCTTTTGTGTGGTGGCAATCCGTATTTAATGCAAGCTGCGGTCATCGCATGCGTCGGTAAGCAGCAGATCGCAAAGCAGCTGCCCGAGACGCGCGCGTTATGTTTGTTGCTTGGCCATGCTTTCTAGGTTCACTATATTTAAGCATGCTTTAAAGTAATCGCCACCTTACACATTCTTCCTGCTTCACTCTTCCTGCCAAGAATCTTCGTTTCATGTAGTAGCCGGCCATCGGTGTGAGCTTACTTTAGCTGCAGCGGGGCATTCGCCCGACGAGAAGCTAGATTTGCTTTAATGAGGCATGTATCGCTAATTCTTGCGCTCGTGCTGCTGGTCCCAAGTAATCACTGGTTACCGTGATCTGGGTTCATTTCGTGGAGCAGTTTGTACGAGTGATTTCTCATGACTAGTGAAAAGATACCTTGCTCAATAATGCAATGAGTTGCCATGACTCTAAAATCGGAATTGAATAAGGCATGATATACATTAAATATGTACACAGCATGATATAAGGCATTATGCACATATGTAGTACTTACATCGTTAATTAATTTTATTGGCTTATTGGTGCCTAACGCATGTGTTCTTTCTGTTCCAACAGTGCTGATGCCACTCCCTGGGAGCCAAAATGAGAGTAGCCGTGTGTGCACGCCCAGCGACCAACGAAACCAACCGCAATCGTCACCGTCTCTGCACATCTCTGCAAGCATGCATGACCGCTTTGTGACTGCATCATAGAGAAATAAAATTGACTAAATTTCTGAACTCGGCGTGTACCTCTAACTCGATGTCGTATACAATCTTGTTGGACACCTCCGACACGCACTTGGCTTTCACTGTAACATCACAGCCCACAATTTGTTCAACACCACACACGTGTGGAAGCAGGCGCTCCCTTTTCTTGAGGTTGCCGCCACAAAAAAAGCTGTTGGCATCGGCAACCATCTTGAAACCGCACTGCAGTCTTCGCATCGCTGTTCAGCAAGCAGGCGATCTGCCGCCGTCGAAAATGGAGTACCGTGAGCACGAGCAGCGAAGGGAAGCGCGGGCGAAACAACGTAAACAAAGCGGAGACTGCACCACGGCGCAACCACACTGCTTGAAATTTCCACATTGGGGGCACTATCAAGAGGCGCAGCAGCGCCTTCTGGCGATCGTTTTCTCGTCTATAGGATTGGCGGTGGTAGCTGTGAATGCGGTGTGTGACAACCCTGGAGAAGATTTGCTGGTACCGGAAAGAGAAATCGAGTGCACGCCGGCATTTTAACGTGAGACGGGTGGGCTTCACCGCCCACCGCAGTGAAGCTGCTGTGGAATTATGACATACAGCAGCCGCAGAATAACTCGATTCCATCAATATAATTAAAAAGGAATTTTAATAGGACTGATTTGGGCCGTGAAGACCCTGCTAATCGGCGAGAGTCCCCGTTTTCTCCTTTTGTGCTCACCGACGATTCTTCTTCTGTTCTTGGTCCGCCGGTGCTTCCAGTGAAAACAACATTCAAGGCTGCGCAGTGAAATTAATCACGGAGCTCAAGCAGGTATAGCTTTTGGATAGGCCTTGTTATTATAAGACCTCCTTGTTGTTTCAACTTGCATGAACAGACATGACTGTCTGAACTTCTGAAGACTTCAATCACCCTTGCGAGTTTCCATAGCTGAAGGGGTGAAGTCTCGGAATGCACGATAACAACATCGCCTTCCTTGAAGTCTGCAGCTGGTCGATTGGCCGTGAAATGAGCAGATCGTAGTTGTAGTAGATATTCTTTTCGCAATCGCTTCCAGAAGTTTTCAGTTAGAAGCTTTCTGTAGGTGTGTCGACGAATGGCATCCGCTCGCCTCGAATTGCTGTCACCTTCAACTGCATCGTAGGGTATAGCAGTTAGTTGTCTAAGCAACAGGCCGGCTGGAGTCAGTGTGCACGGTTCTCGTTCGCCTGCCTCGACAAAAGTTAGAGGCCTGGAGTTGATTACTGCTTCAACCTCTGTCAGCACTGTCGTTATTTCTTTGAAATTGAGGCAGGCTCTGCCGAGAATTTTACGCAGAGAAGTCTTCACAGATCGGACCAGCCGTTCCTACCATCCACCCTACTGAGGAGCATTTGGCACTATATACCGTTGAAGTTGAGGTGGTTCGCCAGATCCCTTTTCCGTGAACATATCAAAGAGCCACTTTAAATCTGCTGACACTTTTTGAAATGTCCTTGCATTGTCCATATAGATAACGTTGGGTAGTCATTTTCGGCCGACAAACCGCCGCAAGCACAATATGAATGATTCGGACATCATGCTGGAAACGAGATCAAGGTATTTTGCTCGCGACATGGCACACGTGAAAAGTGTAACGTAGCACTTGGCGTCACCGTCTTGTGAGCGTGCTAGGAGAGGTCCGGCAAAGTCACCACCATCAACTTCGAAAGCGTTTGTCGGCACCATCCGGTGACTTGGTAAAGGAGCGGTCGGAGCACTTCCTGGTCTAGCGGTGAAACGTTTGCACACATTGCAGCTATGTATAACCTTCTTGACCAGGACCCGCGCCCGACAAATCCAGTAGTACTCTATGATCTGGGTAAGAGTTTCTCGTACACCTCCGTGCAAGACTTGCTGATGAGCTCTTATGGCCACCAGAGTGGAGTAATGGTGATTTGCGGGGAGAATTATTGGGTGCTTCACTCCAAGCGGTAACTTTCTCATCCATAAACGGGCGGAGGTCGGCAATGCGCGACGTGGATTCTAGTGGTCGTCCTCGTGCTATGCAGTTGAGGTCTGCATAAAATTCTTGTTTTTGGACGTATTTAACCCAGTAGTTCTCTGCCCGAATTACTTCTGTTGCTTTCAGGTGGCTAATTTCTTCTGTCTTGTGTTGACAACGGTCTGTGAATCGGAACACCCAAGCTGTTATTCGCAATAGGTGTTGAATCTTGCTGAAACGCTCAATGCATATAACTGGACTGTGTACTTGTGCTTCTATTACTACTTGAACTGCTGCTAACTCACTTCTGACAGCGCCATCAAAGGCCGACAAAATGGACAGTTGGAGAGGCCACTTGTACATCGATCATGTAGCCAGTCAGGACCATGCTACCATCTTGAGCATGAAGTCACTTTGTCTAATGTCACTCCCCGCATTAGCAAATCAGACGGATTCTCCAATCCTGGGCAATATCTCCACCGCGATGGTTCTGCTCTGCCCTTAATTTCCGTGATACGATTAATTTCCATGAGTCTCCTCGTATCCATCACGTTAAAATAGTAGAGTCGGTCCACATAATATACTCAATACGAATGTTATTTAGTGCACTCTTCACGTATGTCAGCAGTCTTGCGCTAACCAATGCACCTAAAAGCTCCAAGCGGGGTAGCATTGTTTTCTTTATAGGAGCCACATGTGCCTTGGAGATCAGCAACATGGATTGTCCATCTCTGGTCGTAACTGCGTAAGTCACCGCTCTGTACGCAGCTGGGCTGGCGTCGCAAAAGACATGCACGTGCATCTCACTTGGCAACTTCCTTCCTCCACCAAGGTAATGAGGAACTGCTATTTCCTGCAGTTGCGGGAGCTGCCGTGCCCTACCTTGCCATTCTTCTTGAAGGTTGTTGGGTAATTTTTCATCCCAGCATATTCTTCGTGTCCGCAATCTCCGGAACAGTATACATATGGCAATCGTGTACGGTCCAACGAGTCCGAGTGGATCAAATATTCTTGATTAAGCTTGTAAAATAAACCATTTAGTATTTAGTTTACCTTTCATGAACTCTAACAGGCTTTCAACAGAAAAAGTGAATCCGTCCTTTGCAGGATTCCAAACAACACCAAGAACTTTAACTGAATTCTTATGCACGACTACCATTTCTTGAATGGCACATTCCTGCTGGCGTTCTAAGGCAACCATTAGGTTGGCAGAATTGGCGGTCCATTTGCACAGGACCATGCCCGCCGCTTTCATAATTTCTTACGCTTCACAACAAAATGTTTATGCTGCTTCTTCTGTGTCGGCTCCTGTGACTAGGTCGTCTACGTAAAACGACTCGGTCAGTTTGTTCGCAGTTTGTGCTTGGGCCTTATGTGCTCTCTTTCCATGGTAAAGGATGGTCGCTGTGAGCAGGAATGGCCTGCAAGTAGCTCCAAAGGGAACATGCGTCATCCTCCATTCTTGGAGCGGAGTACCCATTAAATTGCCTTCGGTAAACCACAGGAACCGAAAAGCGTCTCTGTCTTCCTCCCGTATTGATATCTGCAGGAACGCCTTTTCAATATCGGCGATTACCACTATGGGGTGTGTCCTGAAGCGCAGTAGTATTTTTCCAAGGTCTTGGTACAGGTTGTCCCCCTTTTCAAGACACTCTTTGAGAGACCTACTACCTTTTTCATGCGATGACGCGTCAAAAACCACCCGAACTTTCGTGGTCAACGCTTTTTTTCTGATGAATTCTTTGTGTGGCATGTAATACAGCTTGCTTTGCTCAGGAGGGAAGTCGCCGACAATTTCAGCATGACCAGCTCATATGTACTCACGTATGGTGCCATCGTATATTTGCAGCAGATATTTCTGCCTCGTTAGTCGATTAAGAAGCTTCGGCAGCCTTGTAACAGCAACCTGTTTGTTGCCTGAAAGCTCAAATCCATCCTTCCAAGGTAGTGCCACTTCATACTTTCTCTTGCGATATGTGACGGTGCTCTCAAAATATTGCATCACCTTGCTGACTTCATTGGTTCTGTCACCTGCATCAGAAATTCCAAAGTGATCGAGTTCCCAAAATGTCCGTACGAACTCGTCCGACTTGTATAAGTGAGCTTTCAAGACGCAAACCATCATGCCCGTTGTTGCTGGCAGTGATGTCAAACAGGTGGTGCGTCCTTGAAAAGTCCAACCAAGCTTAGAATTCATGGCAATCAGTGATTCATTGCATTCACAACATAGAACGTCACCCGTCAAGACTCTCCACATTTGATCAGAGCCGATCAACACGCTAATGCCGCTTTGCATGATGACTGATGCATGTGCCAGTTCATCGGCTACGTTCATCGGCCAGTGTTGTCGCTTACTGCCCAGGCTCGAAATGTTTGCAGGAAGACGCAAGTGGATCCATCGTTGCTTCATCGCTGTCCCCCCACCGATGCACAAACTGTCGTACTTGCTCTGTCATTCTTGAGGCCTTGGTGCGAGCTCTGAGGGATCCTTTGTGGATCGCACATACTTGAGCCATGGCGACCTTTGCACTTCGAGCAAGAGATGCTCCGTTTGAAGTCGCGCGCCCTATGACCTTTGGTTGTGCATCGGAAGCATCATTTATCGTTTGACAGCAGTTCCTTATACTGCGTCAGGGGTATATCCGCAAGGCACGCTTCTGTGGAGTGCTGTCTTCATGTCTTCACACCTCTTTGCACGGTTGAAACCCACGACCAGAGTTCATGTGAAGAACAAATGACGCAGGTTGCTTCCAGTAGCGACTGGGGGTGGCTGGTTTGATGAAAGCTGACCGCCGCTGTCTCGCACGCTGCTGTCCTTATAGTCACTCTTCTCCAGGCTTTCCAGTTCGATCGAAAGAAGCTTGAGTAGACCGTCTAGTTTCGAAGAATCAGCAGCATTGCCCGCGGTAGCACTCTCGACTTGTGCAGCGCATGCACGATGGTAGTTAACTAAGACGCCTCGGGGCAACGCCCTAAGGATGATGTCGCAGAGCATGGACGAAAACGACTTTTTCGCACCCAATGACTCCAGGTCTCAGATTTTGATGAGTACATGGTCGTAGAGTTGCCAGAGGGCTCTTGTGTCACTAGATGAATGAAGAGGAGTCAGCTGTCGTAACCTTGCAAAGTATTCCTGCTCCTGGCGCGTCTTGTCCCCGAAGCGCTTCTGCAGCATGGCTATGGCATCCTTATAGCATCCTTCCGTAGTTGGAAGACCCACGATTGCTGAAGCAGCGTTTCCTTTGAGAAATAGCTGCAAATAATGAAACTTCTCAGTGATAGTAAGAGCCACATTTTTGTGAACAATCTAGTCAAATTGCTCCCAAAGCTCTGCCCATTTACACACATCTCCAGAGAAGGGAGTGACCGTGAGTTTTGGTAGCTTGGCTCCCATCCTTTCCGATGGTGAAGCAATGGTATGGGTAGCCAATGTCGAACCCTCGGCTGCGTGCGCAGTCTCACTTGAAATGCGGTGCCACTTGCTCATCAGCACAGCAAGGATATGAGTCGCGTTGTCCTCATATTTCAAGGCTGTTTAGTACACGGCTTGGAAGTCCTCATCCGTGTTTGTTTCGTCATTATTTGCCTTCAGCCTCTCGTAGATGGGGTCGAGCTGCTCATGCGTTGTGGAGTCGCTACGAAGAAGGCCACTTGCCTCGTTGATGAACCAACTGTTCAAGGATCGTCGTGACATCCGCTTCGCCTTCAGCTTCTCCATTTTCATGCAGGCAACTCGCAGCCATCGGTTGGTCTATCCCGGGTAGTTCCACACCAAAATTTGTGGAATTATGGAGTAAAGTAGCCGCAGAATAACTAAATTCCGTCGATATAATTGAGAAGGGCATTTAATAGGACTAATTCGGGCCGTGAAGACCCTGATAATCGACGAGAGTCCCTGTTTTCTCCTCTCGTGGTCGTCGGCGCTTCCAGTGAAAACAACACTGCCACGGCGGGTGCCTTGCACATTTTCTTGTTTACATGGGACCTAGTGGCTGGAAAACGTACCATACGATCGCAGTTTGACGATGTACTGAATGTTGGTGCCGGGATTGTGTCAATGAAGTTCTACTGCATATACGTATGCGAGTGAACGTTCATGGTGTGCACATTCTTTCCCCTTTCCCATGCATGGAACAACCATCTGGGTGTGGTCATGGCTAACTTCCCTACCTTTCCTTCTTCATCACTCCCTGGAACTCCAAAACTGGGAAATATGGCTCTCAGCTTTTCCACCACGGATTCCAATGTCCCTGTATTTACACACATGCACAATTTCTACCTGCTTGAAGTGAGCATGAATCAATACTAACAGCCAAGGTTAATTCATGAAGGTGACATAAAGATCTTCTCACATGGGCAAAATCCAGCATTTCCTCACACGGCCTCATGGCGTTGACTCTACTTGGACCGGTACAATTTGTGCAAATTTACAGGCAATATACCTTGGGGCAGTTATTCCGACGTCCAATGCTTCTGGAGGCTACCACACACAAGCTTTTTTGCAAGCATCTTCGTTGTAGATGTGCACATACGCCCCTTGCAGCAACCTTTAAAGTGGGGAAATAAGAGCATATCGTACATTGACAAGATTTCCCCAAGTGGAGTGCACCTGACAGAGTGAAAGTGGATTGCGGCCATCAAAATAGGGCGCTATATACAGTGAAACCCAGGCGATACGATCACGGCTGGTACGAATTTCAATGATACGAATTGGTAACACTCCCCGGCCGAAATACATTGCTCTCAATACGAAAAACATTGGCTGTTACGAACGCATTTCCGCACCACTGTGGATCATACGAATGCATGAGCAAAAGTGGCGGCAGCGGCAGCCGAGCCAGTGGAGCAACCAGCACAAACGAACCAGCACAGCGGGATTTGGGCTGGATCCATAGTCGCCAAGCAACCAGCTACGTCACACGGCTGCGCAATCTCTCGTTGGTTCTCCCGTCGAGCGGACCGGACCACATCACAGCCTAGCTGATGCTTTGACCAGTGAAAAAGAAGACGAGGACTGCGTCAGCTATGACGACCGCGGCAGTAGCCACGACGGCCAAATGCTTCCTGCACTCGACGTGCTGAGGGGTTCAGTGGTGTGCGAAAACATTAATGAGATCACGTGCGCGCGCTTTTATGCCTTCCAGAAGGCAATCCTTGACGATTTGGGCAAGAAAACGCACACAGATAGTAGAACCCCGTTCATACAGTTTTCAAGAAACTGCAAAAAAAAGGAAAAAGAAAAAAAAGAAAGCTGTAGTTTCGCACGAAAGGTAAAGCAACGATTATAATAGCAAATTAGTAGACAGCTGTATGAAGTAAGGATAGCTTTATCAGCTGTATAAACTTGTAAACGTTCGCTTACTAACTAAATTAACAAGCACGGTGTCAAATGCGCACAGGTAAGCACGAACACCTCGCTCGACTGTTTAAGCCAGCCGTAATTTGTGGTGCATATCAAGAAACTACTAAGAAAGAAAAGAAAAGAAACTTTCTTGCCGAGGCAGGATTCAAACCCGCGTACCCCCGGTCCCAAAGGGAGCATCGTAACCACTAGGCTATACAGCCACGCTTGCAAAACAAGTATTTATGCGAACCATACGATTGCGTTCGAGCGTCGTTGTCTTCGTCCACAGCTGTCGCGTTCGTACACTCGTGTTCCGCGAGGTGAAGAGGTTTTGCGCGCTATGAGAGCGAGAGAAAGAGACAGACGCATTTACGGAGCGGGTCTGCTGGAACGCGTTGTCGGCATAGCAACGCGGTGTCAATGTTGCAAGCTGCGCTATGCAACGCACAGGGACGTCCGTAACTCCGAGACGCGCGAAACGACATTATCATCATCATGAGTGATAAGATGAAAAGTTTGTGCGCACTTCCGGAAAATGCTGGGCTACGATCGCTTAGCTTCGCTGTTTCAAGCGTTGCGCGGCCGAGTGCAAGGTTAAGCATTTTCTGTTTTTTTTTTTTTATCTCTCACGATGCAAACTATAGATGCGCAGAGAGGTCCAAACAGGATAAAGAGGGCAGGCACACAATCATGAACTGGCAAAACTGTCTCTACTGCTTAAAGCCAGAGAGTTGCAAACATATCTTTAAACATGGCACTTAAATGCAGCTTAATAAAAACGACTCACGATACTCACTGCAGGAAGGTTGGCCCCTTGCCTATCTGCAGTGGCTATATGGTGTTGAGGTGTTGAGAACGAGGTTATGGGTTCGATTCCCAGCTGTGGCACCTGCATTCCAATGGGGCAGTTGTGAAAAACACTAACGTACTGCACTTTAGGTGCATGTTAAAGAAACCCAGGTGGTCAAAATTAATCTGATGCTATCCACTATGGCAACCCTCATGGCCCACGTTTCAGTGAAGTTCTGCTTTTTCTTGCTGGCATTTTTGCTCGATTTGTGGCACTCAGGTTAGACTGAAGTTTGATGGTGATGCTCATGCCTTCAAACGCAAGATTTCAGAAGAATTATAATTGGGCGTACACAGAAAAAGTTTCATTGTTTTCTGAGGCACAAATGACTGCATCCTCCACTGGTTTTTACACTTCTGGGAATGACTGCAAAGTTGGTTGACAGTTTAGTTGATGTGCGACATATAAATGTGAGACTACACTGCAGCTTGACGAATCCGAGAGATGCAGACACTCCAGATTTAGACTTTGACAAGGGTGTAATGCTTCTTTACACAAGAAAGGGAGAAACAAAGTCAAGCGCTTGTCTTTGTTTCTCCCTTTCTCGTGTCTTGAGTATAATCAATAATCATACAAGCACATGTAAAGACATCAAGTCACTTAGATGGGAGGGTAGTTGAGCCATCATCATCATCATCAGCCTATATTTATGTCCACTGCAGGACAAAGGCCTCTCGCTGCGATCTCCAATTACCCCTGTCTTGCGCTAGCGCAGGGGTTCTCAAGCATGTTTGTTCCAGGGAACCCTGCTAAGCTCTATGAGGCGCCAAGGACCCCCCCCCCCCATATTGAATTCACTGAATTACAATGTCCTAATTAACCGAATGTCGAATTATGCAGGGTATCAAGAAAACAATAAATTTATGCTTACTACGTCAACACGCTTTCATTTACCGACGGAATCAGGAAATCTTGTTTATATTTTGCACAAGAGCAGTATGGAAGCTGAAATTCTAGTCATCTCATATGACTGATTAGAGCTAGCGGTGGCGCGACCGTGGTGCGCGTCTTCATCTGAGACACGCTTTTCACTGCTGCGCGCGCATCCCGATTATTTTTTCCCTAGGAGCTTGTCGCCAACAAATTGTCCGCCCTTTGCGATGTAGCCGGCACTCTTCATCTTCGACAGCTTTGCACCGAGTCGGAGCAAAACTACTATTTGCCGCAACCGCTGCGGACGAAAAACGCGGCTTTTATCTACGCGATCATGGACGGCGAACTTGCGGTTCAGAAAGCAGGCGGCCGACGCACGCACCAAGTCACACCTACCGTTTTCTGCAACAAGTGCGCACGAAACCGCGGTCGCTATCGATGCGATCATGGATGGGGGGGCTAGGCAGTTGTGACGGCACGCAGCCGATGCGCGCACCGACTCAAAACGTATCGACGCGATCATAGATCACGACTACGCACTTGTGAAGGCCTGCGGCTAGCCGCCAAGGCGGTGTTACGCACGGTGATTAACGTAAGAATAAAGGCTTTGAGGGCACAATTAGGCACGATGAGTTCCGGCGTTGCTGTCAATCACGTATCGAGTACGATTTGCCGCTGAGGACCATAGCGATGCGGACTGCGCCGTTTCGTTTTTGGATGCTAACGCCGTTTTTATTCTTTTGCAGTGCGCATTTGTGGTGCTTTGCGCATTAATTTTTTTTATTCCTCCGAAGTATAACGTCAGTGCCCACGATATCTGCACTTACCCTATCTACAAACGGGAGAAATGCGCACGGTGGTAAGCTACGGCCTCCGAGATTCAAGTGTGAAAGCTTAGGCTGCCCATGGCTGCCCATTTTCTGAGGTTGGGTGGCTACAAGCTGCTTGCAGATTTATTGCACAGTTCGCGCGTTGCCGTTACGCACTGTGATGTGCTTTTACAGCGTAAGCTGTTATGGGTTCCTTCCAATAGCCGTTTCGGATCGCGATGTTGCCGCCGCCCTAGGTGTATGCCGCCGTAACCGCTATGGCCGGAAATGCGAAGAAAGTACCCGATTGCCGCCGGGATCGCGCCCGCTGCGTGGGAGCCAGATACTCTACCACTGAGCCACGTAAGCGTTACTATCGGGCAGCGGAAAATGTCCTAAAACACTCCAAAGCGCGCAGGGGCAGACGACCCGAGCCTCCGGCCCTCTGCCAGTATGGTGGCGCCATCTAGGTAAGGCGCCTGCAAACGCAGCGTACGCAGGCGCAGACGAAGAGATGCGATTCAGGCGAGGCGCGCAATCAACGCGATTCTGAGCCGCCCGAGCTGCCGAGCCTCCGCCAGTATGATGGTGCATTTAGTTAAGGTGATTGCAAATGCAGCGTGCTCGACATGTAAGTTGCAGTTGTAAGGCTTGATCAGGCTCAGCAGACTGCTGTGCACAGAGCATTACAAGCCGCAGCTCGCCGTCGACGCCGGGTGGACAGTTCAGATCGTTCTCGTCTTCTTTCTGGGGTTTTACGTGCCAAAACCAGTTCTGATTATGAGGCACGCCGCAGTGGAGGGCTCCGGAATAATTTTGACCACCTGGGGTTCTTTAACGTGCACTACAACGCAAGCACACGGGCGTTTTTGCATTTCGCCTCCATCGAAATGCGGCCGCCGCGGCCGGGATTCGATCCCGCGATCTCGTGCTCAGCAGCGCAACGCCTTAGCTGACTGAGCCACCTCGGCGGGTCAGATCGTTCTCGTCAAAACAAGGTGAACAGACTGCCGCGAAGACCCTGTTGTGCGTGGTGCCCAAATTGAAGCTACTCTTGAGCTCCTCCACCAGCTTACGCTGCGACTGTGCTGTGTGTGCCGCGCAGGCCTGTGACTTTTTTTTTTGACACTCGGGCATGGGTAATGGAGGTTCTGTGGATCGAGCGCACCTCGTGTTCACCGTTTTAGCCACTTGGCAACCGTGGGACCATTAAAAATTTATCAGTGGCTTGCAGAACCCCTAGCAGGGGCCTGTGGAACCCACTTTGAGAATCCATGCGCTAGCGCATTCCAACTTGCACCTGTGAATTTCCTAACTTCATCATCCCACCTGGTTTTCTGCCGCCCTCGACTGCGCTTCCCTTCTTTTGGTATCCATTCTGTAACCCTAATGGTCCACCGGTTATCCATCCTATGCATTACATGGCCTGCCCAGCTCACAGCTGGGCAGGCCATGTAATGCATATCGAGTATGATTTATCTATTTGCTCGATTTATCTATTAAATCTATTTTGCTCTGCAATAAAGCAAATCTAGATGAATTATTTAATGTGGCCTATATACTAATGGACAAATTTACTGCGCAGTTCACACATGATTCAGCAGTCACTGCTCTTTGATGATTGCATAAGCATACATTGTGAGCTTCTTCCGCTTAATGTCAACTAGAACATCAGCTATCCCCGTTTGTTCTCTGATCCACACCGCTCTCTTCCTGTCTCTTAACGTTACTCTTAAGATTTTTCGTTCCATCGCTCTTTATGCGGTCCTTAACTTGTTCTCGAGCTTCTCTGTTAACCTCAAAGTTTCTGCCCCATATGTTAGCACCAGTAGAATGCAATGATTGTACACTTTTCTTTTAAACGACAGTGGTAAGCTCCCAGTCCGGATTTGGCCATGCCTGCCGTATGCACTCCAACCCAATTTTATTCTTCTGTAAATTTCTTTTTCATGATCAGGGCCCCCTGTGAGTAATTGACCTAGATAAACGTACTCCTTTACAGACTCTAGAGGCTGACTGGCGATCCTGAATTCTTGTTCCCCTGCCAGGCTATTGAACATTGTCTTCTGGATATTCATCTTCAACCCAATTCTTACACTTTCTCGATTAAGGTCCTGAATCACTTGTTGTAATTCATCTCCATTGTTGCTGAAGGTTGCTGAGATATTCGCCGTCGATCCTCCCTCCTAAGCCTTCCCAGTCGAAGAGCTTGAATACTTCTAAGCATGCAGTGAATAGCACTGGAGAGATTGTGTCTCCTTGCCTGACATCTTTCTTGATTGGTAACTTTCTACTTTTCTTGTGGAGAACCAAGGTAGCTGTGGAATCCTTGTAGATATTTGCTAAGATATTCACGCATGCCTCCTGTAGTCCTTGATTACGCAATGCCTCTATGACTGCTGGTATCTCTACTGAATCAAATGCGTTTTCATAATCTATGAAAGCCATATAGAGACGTTGATTGTACTCCACAGATTTCTCGATTACCCGATTGATGACATGGATGTGATCTATCGTAGCATATCCCTTCCTGAAGCCAGCCTGTTCTCTTGGTTGGCTGAAGTCAAGTTGAGCCATGGAAGGCAGTAATGATGTCACATACAACTCCCACAGAGAATAACTTAGACTTGGGACGATTATGGAATGACAGCCATCTTTGTACTGCACTCGGCAAGCATGAAGGTAATTGCAAATACATTGTGAGCTTGCACAAATGCTCTAAGTTTCTGTTGACTGCACAGAATACATAATTATGTATCAGAAAATTATGACGTACACAAAAGATCACCATGTGGCATTCTGACTTCACAAATAGCATATGGTATGGATGCAATTGTAAATGCCAATTACAGCTGCATATAGCAACATATATTTTCTATTTTGCTCTGCAATAAAGCAATCCTAGATGAATTATTTAATGTGGCCTATATACTAATGGACAAATTTACTGCGCAATTCATACAGGATTAAGCAGTCACTGCTCTTTGATGATTGCATAAGCATTTTAAAAACTACTGGATATACATGCATAATCTGGAGCCATATATCTTATTCATCACTTTCAGGAACACTAATTCTGCTTTTGTGTGATGTGACATTCAGCCACTGATACATCACCACAGTGATAGGATGCAATCTATAACTTTAGGTAGCAAGCAAGCCAATGGTTACCACTATACTCGAGTTGCAATTTGTTCTTACACCATGAACATTCAGGGAACCAGTGAAAATTTTTTTTATTGTGATAGCAATTATATGGACACTCCAAAGCAGATTTCTGCCGTCGGCGTCGCCGTGAGGTTCCGTATGCTGTCAACGGCGATGAAATCTGTATGTGCAAGTGAAAGGGTGTGAGGGACGCGGGCTTTCACGGGGAGCGAACGCACGTCGAAGAGCAAACCCGTGTTCTGCACCGTGCTCCCTGAAAGGCTGCAGAATTAAGCATCTCCTTCCTCCTTTACAATCACCATATATAGAGAGCAAACGTGAATTCTTTCGTCGCGCGAAAGGCCGTGGGGGGATGGGAGGGAGGGAGGGGAAGCGACGTTTAGCTGTGGCACCAAATGCGTATTTATATAAAAATGTTGCGAGGCGAGAAGGTGGGTAAGATTTCTGATGCTGCTCGACGAGCGTCCCATTCTGATCTCGTCGAAAACCTCCAAGCCGCCCCCAGAGGCACCGGCAACAGTCACCAACGCCGCGCGCGTTAAGTGCCAACGCGGGCAAAACGCCGATGGCGTTGACAACAGTTCTGCGCATTGCTGGTGCTGCTGGACGTCCAAGTTAATACAGCTGATAAAACTACTATCCTTACTCCGTATAGCTCTATACTAATTTGCTATCGCAATTGATGCTTCGCCTTTCGGGTGAAACTGCAACAAAATTTTTTTCTCAAAGTGTGTGTCTACTCTGGCCTACTTACTTCAGGTCAGTGGATGGTTTTCTACGGAGCTTTCCAAAGATGCCATGTGATTGAGTATTCCGTGTCTCACACATGCACTTTGCACTTTCCTCCCCCAGGGGCAGCAGACTTGTTCATCTGGGAGGAACAAATGACATTTAACTATGGTCAATAATCTAGCAAACTGATAGATAAGACTGAGAAGAGGTAGAAGATACCGTTAAAGCTCTTCAGTTCACCATATCAATCTTAAATCTATCTCTTATCTAAACTATAATTGCATTCGCAGTTTCCAACCAGCAGCAGCTGTATAACTGTATGCAAGAAAATCTTGAAGTATTAAATGTCATTAAGTTCTAACTAGACAGTTGGTGGCGAGTTGCACACAAAGAAGTAATGTTTCATACTATTGCAGTGCGGTGCTTTTTTTTTGTTCCTGCTAGTGCGCCATAAAGTGTAACTGAGCAAAGAGTTGTTAAGATGGCAGAGGAAAATAAAAATATGTTGACATTAATTGAAAGAAACCGCAGTGAGAACAAGGCAGCCAGGTAAACACTCAATCGTCTGAGTGCCGCGTCTTGAAACTAAGTTTAACACAAACTAGAAGAGGCTGTAGAATGTCCGTGTCAGGCCAGCCCAGCCCAGTCTATCTCTCTGTCTGCCTTTCTAGCCTCCTACGCTGTGATGCTGGCGGTGTCTACCAACTTGAGCCGCTGGGTATATGCTCCTGTTCGCGATGCCATCGCAGCCGCCTGCATTGTCATTCGAGCTTCATCATCCAACTCCGATTCTCACATACTATCTATGCTCGAGCCAGGTGGCACGCGTAAGAAGATTCAGACATCTTGGCTGTGGAACACCGGGCGGTGGTTGCCTCTATAAAAACAGCGACTGCAAAATCATTGGTATAACTTTTATTACCACAGTAGTGGGGATCTGCATGACTTTTTCTCTGAATAGCCTCCTTACACATGGACAGTATACTGCGATGCTAAGCCATCTCCTCAAATAATTGATTGTGTCATGAGATAAGGCCCATATTATATGTTGGCTCTAGAAATTTATTCACTTATTTAACACATACCCACAGTGCCAAAGGCAGCACTGAAGTGGGCTGGAAAGTTGTAAAAACATTTTCAAGCTGAGGTTACCATCTGAAGGTCAATAAACGAAGAAGAAACCACATCATTACACAATAGTAAATACAGATAACTAACACGTACAGCATTTACAAATCATTACATTACCACAACCACTGCAAATGACCAATCCACACATATACATGGGATCCCCAAATTTTTTATGTTCAAGTGCACAGATTTTCTGAGACACCCGTCTGGGTTTCCTTTACAGCTTCTGAATACTGTTATGTGGATGATCATTTTTTTCCTTTCCTGGTGAAACCTGCCATATAACTTTAGAGTAAGGGTCACAGCTAGATCGCGATTTTGATGATATAAAAGCTTTTTTGCATTTGTTACTGCAGTGATGGAGACTGCCATGATGGTTGCTTTTTTATTCATGTCAGTAAACATATATATTCTCACCGTGTTAACATAAACATAGGGTCAATGGAAGCAGTTCGGTGTCAATGGTGGCTGTACAATGGGAAATCAATCGTAATTCACTCATTTTACTGTTGCCACGGGAGCAGTCTGCCATTCTATGTGATGTAAGAATGCGACAGAGTGTCTATTCAGAGAGAGAGAGAGAGAAAACAAGAGGTGAAAGGCCGAGAGGTTAACCAGATAAGGTAAGTGTCCTGTTGGCTACTCTGCAGTGGGGGACGGGGTAAGGGCAGAAAAGATAAGAGAACAAGATAAAAAAAAAGGGAACGCAGCAGTTTGCACATTGTATAGTTTTTCAATGAGTCCCATTTCTTTTAAAAAGCACACCAGCACTTTTAAAGCAGTTTGTGCCGACATCAGCTGGGACCAGGGAGCAAGAATTCTGGCTTCTGCGAGGGGACAGTTGTAAATCTTGTCGAGCATGGTGTTGAGGACTTTTTTTTATGCATTGAAATGACGACAATCGCACAGAAGGTGCGCTATCATCTCTTTGCACCTGCAAACTTCACAATCTGGACTTGTGGCCATTCCGATGAGGTAGAAGTCTATGCAGGTTTGCTTAATAACTGGCCCTCTGTCTTTATTTAGATATACCTTACGGGCCTCAACAGAGGCATTGTGTAAGGGGGGTCAAATATAAAATCTGCATAAAGTAGGATAACAAAAATACATAACGGCAAGATAGAGGTAAGTACAAAACTAGTGATCTCAGATAGTAGATTACAAGATTTGCAATTTGGAAGAAATGATATGAAGTACAAGACGACAACTATGCATTATGGCACACAATAAGAGAACATGCACAACGTATTATACAAAAGCAAAAGAAAAGAAAAAAAAAGTTGTATGGATCATCAGAAGAAACGGACGTGCTGAGTTTATCAATGAAGTGTTTGAGCATATGTTTGCAAAAGGTGTCATGATTGCGCTTATACCGTGTGGTTCTAGCCAATGTATTGTTATTAACATTGTAAGAAAAATGCGAAAAAGCTGATTTTCGGGTAAAAGAGTTTGGGTTGTGCATGCCAAAACCATGATCTGAGTATAGCGGCACGCAGTAATGGTTCATTTTTGCATGCTAGATTTGGTACACCTGCAGTTCTTTAACGTGCACCTAAATCTAGGTACATGAGCATTCTTGCAAGACGCCCTTACTAGAATGCAGCCATCATGGCCGGGATCAAATCCATGACCTCGAGCTCAGCAGTGCAACATAACAGCCACTGAGCTACCGCGATGGGTAATTCACCTGAAATTCTTTGGCACATAGTGCAGAGTACAGAACATTGCCCTGCGGCAGTGGGGCTTTGCCGAAGGAAATGATGAACTTATGCAGTGCATTTTGCCTATACCAAACAGTAAAGCAGCCTCAGCGTGGAAGTAACATTTTAGATTTCCTGCCTCATCAAGGTGGCTGCAGCAGTGCAATTTGTTATCGTACTTGTGGTTGTGGATATACAATATAGACCACTTATAATGTAACCGCTTACAGTGCAGGACCGGATATAGTGAGGTCCTTTTCAGACTCCTGTTAATTTTCCCATAGCACTCCATGCATACACGTATCGCTTATAGTGCAGTTGCGGGAAACGAAGTATCGGTTACAGTGCGGCTGCCTGGGAGTACGGAAGTCAGCGGAGACGGCGAATGCTCCCCTCAAACGGGTGCCCCAACGAGTGCTCGAGGAAGAAAGAGAGACGAAGTGGAGGAGAAGGGCACGTGGTGCGAACGAACAGCCAGTGAGGCTGAAACCAGAATCTTGAGTGCGAGTCGTGAAATATCACGGCGCGCATAGAGAGCGAGCGCCACGAAACTGCCAACGCTCGCTTCACGATAACGGCAGTAAACGAAACTTCAGGGAGCGGGTGGCGCCGGCACATCACGACGAAGGGCGCACGCGGAGACCGTGGAATGTGAGGAAGGAGGGCGGCAGGGAACAGATTTCGCCTCGGCAACTTCGCCGCTTCGGTGCTCACCTCGCCCTCCCTCGTAGCTCCCTCACTTTCGACTGCTACCGTGCGCGCCCACCGCCGTGCACGCGCCGCCGTTCCAGCCGGCCCGGCGCCAGCTCGCCGAAGTTTCGTTTTCTGCCGTTATCGGGAAGCGGGCGTTTGCCGGCATGGGCAGTTTCGTTGGCCGACCTGGGACAGCGCCGCTGCTTCCCTCTGCGCCGTAGCCGCAGTGTGCATGGAAGCATAAAGGAGAAAGAAGGGTTCACTGCCATTTTCTACGTGTGGCTGTGGTAGCGTGGCTGAGGCGTCGCCACGTACACGCATGTTCCGACGCAATGCAGAATCGGCGACCTTGCCATTTGAGAGAGGGTAAAATTTCCGCCGCATTTTTTTTTTTCGTTCGCGCGCGACATTGAGGGGTCTCTCCTAAGCTTTTACTCTATGGCGGTGCCGGAGTAATGTTGGTCGGAGGTGCCGCCGCGTGATTTGGTTCGAATTAACGAGATTCGATTGTAAATTGAAGGCAAACGTTCTAGCCGCATTCCTCCACTGTCGCATATGTGTGGCGGCTCGGTGCACATGTTTTGCATATGTGCGGGCCTTGAAAATTGTTGCTTTGGTTATAGTGCGGATATTCGCGACTCCGGCGACTTACGTTATAAGCAGTCTGCACTGTACCTATTTAAGTGACCCCGACATGGGGCTATGTGAAACAAGTTTTAACTACACAAAAATTATTGACAGTGTTGCCCAGCGAATCACCTGCTACAAGAAAGCTTGTTCTGAGGAAATGTTTAATGCTTTAGATAGTTATGACATGTGCTCATCATTTAAAGGGCCCCTAAACGACCTCCGATAATTTTTTAAGATTTCAAGTAAACACGCGCATCGAGTTCAGAATGCCATCACGATCAACGATGCCAAACGCTGCAGTGCTATGCGCTGTGGGCGCGCCCCAAAATAAAAAACAATGCCGTGCTCCTCTCCAAGCCTTTCCGGTATCCACAGCAGTTGTTGTGATGTCACCAGGGTGCATCTGGTAATGTCAACGGGGGTGACGATGTCGATTGGTCGAGGAAGAACCTACGACTTCCGGTTAGTCTGCTAGCAGGCACACGCACTCCCTGCTCTTCCTCGTCGTGTTGCTCGCTTGTGCGCCCTTGCGAATCGGTAATTACAGCCTGCAACGCAAGTGCCAAATCGCTTACGTTCCAACACAGTTGTGCTTAGCGGTCTGATTAGCTGCGGGAACATGGTGCGACAGTGTTGGCCTTTCTAGACGTGCGCACAACACAGGATCCATAGCGGCATGCTTTGCTTGAACACAGGCTGGCACGGCAGCAACAGCGGGTAGCCAAAAGCGCGTCACGACTAATAAGGCCTGTCCATGTTACCGGCAACTCACCGCACACCGTTCGCCATTCATGGGCCACCCTTCGACGGCGGTTTTGCTCGCGAATGGCATGATTTCCTTGCCGTAGAGAGGATGAGACCAGGACCCATTTGTACGGCAGCCTCACTGCCGCTCATCGCTCCACGACGCCGATATCGTCGCTAGGCCTTCTCCGGTTCACTTCAAAGCTAAAGCGGATGGCGCTTCGGAATGAATCACCGACGCTCACAAGCTGCAATATTTTCTTACCGTTGTTGTCGCTCTTCACAATAATTGTGCACAAAGAAGAAAATACACTGATATTAGTGGCCCTGTCGGCTGCGATGGGAGCACAGCCGAGCCGGTCGTCAGCCATCGGTATCAGCTGCCTTGCACTGTGGCTGAGCTAGACAAGTATCGGAGCTATTGTTCGTGTTTAACGCCTTAAGTGGATTTCGTTTTTCATAAAATGTACAATTTATGCATCGGTTTAGCCAGCGGAAATTAATTTTCTTGGAACAGAAGCTGCAGCCGATGTTTTCGTCGCCAGTGGAGGAGGCGCGCAGCTTCGTGGTCGTCGACTGGCTTGTCAGTCGTGCGGTGGGCAGTGCGCTGGCCGAACTGCCGTCTGCTTTGGACACCTCTCGCGCGGTAGACGTTCTACGGCACTGGAGGCCGGTTCGCCGTCGGTATATTTTCCACTAGCGTGGATGTGCCTTAACCGGAAGTGGACAGTGTTTTGAAAAGCGCGTTGCTGATGATGTATGTCACGTGACATTTGGAGGAGCAGTCGGCGAAGAGGAGAGACCAGCTGATGAGGAGAGTAGCCAAGGAAAGAGCAAAACAAGCGAAGGCCGTGTTTCGATCATCAGACGCGTGTAACTCCGCTATCATGGCGCCATTTCGAAAAATTCTCGCGACTACGTGTTTGTTGTAGACTCGTGCACAACTGCAACACCACAACTAAATTTCGACCTCTACGTGGTTTAGGGGCCCTTTAATAAAGGCAAAAATGCACTATATCAGCTGTGAAATCATTCTAAAACAGACATTTTTAAAATTTGTGACTAATATACGTGCAATTGTGGGTGGTGTCAGTGATGTAAGAACCTTGGTTTACAAAGGAGGCAGTTGGCTTATGCAGCTTAAAAAAAATATGCCTCTTCGCATGTTAAACAAAAGTTAGCTCATGCTACACATTAATAAGCAAGGCTTCTGAGGTTTCAATCTGCGAGTTCAGCACTGTCCCTAAGGACTCCGAGAACTCTTAAAAAAGAGTTGCAAAAATGAAGTATCTATTCCTTCATTTAAAAATGGTGATCATCTCATCTGCAGCAATCAAGAAAAAGCGAAATGTCTTATACACAGTTCAGTTCAATACCAAAGCAATGCTTTCTTTGGAAACCCTTCCAGCCTTTTCTGACTGAGGCTGCTGCTGCGTTGTCTTTTAAAATAGTTCACACACAGAAAATGCCACATTTGCATTCACAGTTCTGTCATGTCAATGCCAACTAGCTCTTTGAGACAGTCAGTGTGTGCGTCACATCAAATACCACATGCGATGCGCCAGCTTCAATGAGGTGAGAGATGCAGGAATAAAACAGGCACATAATAGTCAACCTTACCACTGTCTTTTGTGCTGTACTTCTTTGAGCATACACCTCTCCTCAGCATTCTTCCTTCGAGAAACATCCACTGTCGCCTTCATCCAAGTGACATCACTGCATCGACTTCTCCCAGTGGAAATTCCCATTTCGGTATAGCTTGTGATCTGTGCGGTACATAAGCATAAACTTCGGCTGAGATGACACGTTGCACGGAATGACAATAAAGAAACGTGTGTGCATAACATTTATAGCATCTAATTAACCGCTTTACGAAGCTTTGCTTCACATATATATTCTCACATTCCTGCTGGATCTGCGTAATTTTTTATCTGCATGAAGACAGACCGCTGGGATAGTTGATCTAGCATTCTAACTAGGGTAACTTAACGCAAAGCGCTGGTCAGACAAAAAGACAAGGACGAGTGCTATCAACTTTTTTATTACCAGAAGATGGCCCACCGATGTTGTACATACTATAGGAGCGTGTGCACCCTGTCACATCGTCACATTGATGTGCAATAACCAAAGTGGTTTTTATAGATGAAGTTGGACCTTGATGTGATGTTTCAAATTGTCATCCACCTTTGTTGATCAGCGTTGTTTGCAAAGTTATGGATCTTAAGAAAGTGTTTGATGCCTTTCTCCATTTTATAATGCTAGAAGTTTTAGCTCAATACAGCAGTTCCTTATTGAACAGGTAAAAAAAAATATCTAAATTGCAAATGTCAGGGTCTTGCATACGGTGAGTTCTTGCATGATGCAAATGTAACATTAGGCGTGTTTGAAGGGTCAGTCTAAGTTTATTGTTATATTTATTTAGATTAATGACACTTGCGTCGATGTCATCCTTAAAACCTTTTTGAAGATGACTTCATGATTTACAGAACTGTAAACAAAGCGACTGTGCTGTGTTAGAACAAAACTTAGACTGTGTTGCTGAATGGTGTAGTCAGCAGAAAATGACGATTAACCAACAGAAAACTACACGTATATACTTCACAACGAAAAGAACCACTCACAAATTGACTGACACTATTACTGAGGTAGTACTATTATCTGTTTTTCAACGTACTGTAACTACCATGGTGGGATGTTATCGCCACCTTTTCCTTACCTTGCCATATTTTTTGTTACGTTACATCTAAGGCCAGTAAGATTTTGGATTTGGGGCATTGCAATGCAGAGCTGTTCTTTTTTTTTTAAAGAAGAAACTACTTTTGATTACTTGCATTCATACGATACTTGAATATGCATGCATGGTGTGGGACCCTTGACAAAATGGAAGCCGAAAACCTTGAAAAAGTATACAACTACGTAGGTGTTATTTGACACATTCAAGTTGCATACATTGATGTTCTAATTAGCACTTATCAGCAGTGTGCAGAATGGAGTGCTCAGAAATGTTAACTGTAACATCAATGCATTTTGTCAAAAATTTTGAGCACACATTTCTTAAAACTGGTGATAATAGCTACACAATTTCTGCTAAATGAGTAATCATTCGACATTAAAAACAAGTTGAATTGAGTTTTTAATGAATTACCTTATGGCACATATTGCAATTTACAAATTCTAGCGGGTAAAACTGCAAGGCATATCCACTTGAAAAGAATTGTGTGGATGACACCACTGACGCCACCACTTCCTTTAAGGCTTAAAAAGCTCAGATGTCCCATGGTCACATGAAATCAGCTACAGAACAAAGTTCAATTTAGCTAGCGCGATAATTGGAGAGCAAATATTTAGCAATGTTCACAGGCGTAACCCTCCGCATAAAAAAGAAAGAAAGAAAAAGCAAGAAATGCCGCACTTACTACAGCAGTTACCTCTCACAGACTAGTATCAACTTCTTAATGTGTTAGCATTACGTGTGTGTGTGTATATATATATACATATATATATACAAAGAAATATTCTTCAGGCTACCTTTCAAATGTAAAGAACTT
Source organism: Dermacentor silvarum (assembly GCF_013339745.2). NCBI lineage: Eukaryota > Metazoa > Arthropoda > Arachnida > Ixodida > Ixodidae > Dermacentor > Dermacentor silvarum. The sequence goes on from NC_051157.2 coordinate 110,399,376, forward strand.
GAGCGACGCTACAAAGTAAACAGAACAAGTACTTTTTCTGTTACTAGTTCATATTTACTTGTTCCGTTACTTGTAGCATAGCTCAAGTGCTATATATATACATATATATATAGCGCAACTGACGGTGGTCTGCTGCGGGCCACTGCCAGTTGTACTTGACTTCTCGAAGAGGCAGGACTTGTGTCCAATGCTCTCCTCAACAACACCTTGTAATGTGGTGAATGCGGTTTAAATCATCGATCCACAATCTCAAAGAGGTGCGACGTAATGCTCAGGCATTTCTCTCGCATTTACCATTAAATCACCAATACATTTTTTACGAGCTATTCTCAAACACACTCAGTGCAACATTTAGATTAACTGTAGTTCTATTATGCTGGATTAACAGCTGCGTGTCAGCTTGTTAGTGAGCATATATTCAGACAGTGTTATGGGACATTAGGGCCATAAGTCTCTGTATTCACTCAAATATACATTATGGCTATCAAAAAAAAATTGGCAGCCGATTCACGAAGTGAATGCTGATGATGGAGCGAAGCTCCTTGGACGATTACGGCTGCTGCTCGAGCTTTCGCTTCAGGGTATTCCTGCTGTTGTCGGCGTGCTGCTGCTTCTCATGCTCGTAGCTCGGGGTTAGCTTCGCGGCGTTGCTGTTGGGCTGCCGCGTCTCGTTCTCGAAGTGTAGGATCAGAGTCATGACATCTACACTTACGTTCGCGCTCCTCCATACAGCAGTGCTAAGTGTAGCGACAGCGGCGCAGCGCCGGCGCAACACCTGCGCACGGTTCGTATGCGCGCTGCGTGCGCTCTGCGAATGACGTCGTGCGCGTGCTCGGAGAGGGGTTTCGGCGCGTCGGTATGTGCACTGCGTGCATGACGGGGAGCTACGACGACGACAACGGACATCCTGAGAGCCCAAGAAGCTTCACTCCTAAAAACTGCTCACAGGAGTACAGTAATAAATACCAATGAAGCCATTCTTAAACACAGCAGCAAAGCAGCCTGCACATTTATTGTGTGATCCCTTGTTCTCCTTTATCGTTAACCCCTTTCTGTGCAGCGTAGTCACCTACACAGAGTAGCCTCTACTGGCATGGCCATGGCCCAACATTGATGGTGTGATAAATATGATTAAAAATGTGGTTCTCATTGTTACTTGCTTTATTTTCTGTGGATTTGCTTTCAGAATAGAATCAAGCGAATTACTAATTACGACCATGAAAGTGGGGACGCATACACAGAATAGCCACACAAGGCTTTCTGATCAGGATAATACAGCTGTATTAGTAATGGTTACCATTTTTTATAACTAACTATTACTAACACTACAGTAGCTAACACATGTTAGTTGCATATGTGATGAACAGTTTCTAACTCATAGCACCTAAAAAACTTTTTTTTCTTTTAATAGTGAAGGATTTTCGCGCAATAGCCCAGTGTTGGCTTTTTGTTGGTGGCTTAGGATCGGCGAATATTGCATGAGGTTTGGGTCACCAGAGCCACGATATTGTTGCAATGCCTCTTCCCGATGCTAATGCCCATCGGCGTTCGTAAGTGGCGAAGCGACGCTCTACCCTGGGCGAAGCCTCGAACATGGCCACTCACGAACGCGAAAATCACTGAGAGGAATTATCAGTGAAAAAGGCACCGCTACAAAAAACTGGCACAGATTGTGGCATGTATTGCAGAAAGACAGACAAGCGTGGTGCCCAGATCACACGATGTCAAATTATTTTTACAGGTATATAAAATTACACCAATGTACACCACAAGAAAAAGCTAGAAAATTAAACAAATGCCAGCGCTGCTGCTTCTAGCTTGGCGGAACTACTCGCCCCACTAGTGAGATAGGCAGAATCAGCATGAACATGTGGGGATTCCCTCGAAATGCAGAATGCAGAACCGCCTCTGGAAGTGTGCCATGCATGAATGCTGACAAAAGAAAAAAAAAAAAAAGGAAGGCGGAGGTGGGGGTCATCACAAAAGAAATCCAGAAGGCACTTTAAGTCTGCCAGTCATCTCAACAACATTTCAGGTGTCACACAGACATCCGTTTACAACTACGAACTTTGAACCAACATGCATGCAACACTGTAGTATGCAATGTTTACTTACTCGTCAAAGGTCACATCTGGGGTGCAAGTGAAATTCCTGCTTGTACGTTGCGTCATGCCTGTGAGGTTCTCGCAGTACTGGAGATGCACCAGGTGAGGGAAGCGTAGGCTGAGCTCCTTTATTGGCCTACTTCTCCGGTGCATGACTGGTTGCCTAGCTGACATAAGTACGGCACAGTCGCTAATTGGTTTTATAGTTTTTAAAGTGTTCACTTGAAGTGCCGTAGATCTCATTAACTTTATTGTTGTGTTCACCTGGATTCCTGCAGAGTGGAAAAACACAATGCAAAGCTCGCATTAAAAGAGCACCAGAACAGTAGCATTGAAGAACACAGCAGTAAATTTGACAAAGTGCATGGCACAAGGTACCAGCAGACATAAAGCAGCAGCAAGCACGCTCTAGCAGATAAGATTCTACTTATCTACCTTATTTTCATTTCTGTGGTGATGCTGTTAAACAAAAAATGCAGACTTGCTGCGTATTCATACTCCATCAAAGAAAACAGCAGTAATTTTGGCTAGAAGCTAGGTATCTGTATTCGAGCGTATACATACCAACGCTCGGGCCCAATAACGGTTTAGCCTGCACTCCTTTCGCATTTCCGACGCTGCGGTAACCATAACCAATTCTTTCTGCGGGTCTCTGCAGGAAATCCGTCTGCGTCTCCGCGTTTTTGGCGCCAGGGGAAAGAGCCTGTAATGTACCGAAAGTTTATGAAGCCGGCCGTGTGCTGCGCCAGACAAAACTGCAACCACAGCGACAAAAGCACACACTTATACCTCCGCGTTACTTTCCATGCAGGTGCGTGCCGGTAATGTCACCTTCCGAGATCAAAACGGCAACGTTAGCCTTTAAATAAAGGCAGCTAGCTATCGGTACCATAGAGGGCTGCGTAGGCTCGGTGAATTTTAGTATTGAAATGAAGAGAGCATGCGCGTCAAGAAGAGGACAGTGCTCACCACGACACATTCGTCTTGCAGCAGCGGTGCTTCCCAGGTGAAGGTTTTGCTACTGATTTCTATCGGTTTCAGGTGGAATGAAGTGTTGTGAAGTTCTTCGAAGGATGAAAGAAATATCGACGGAACAGCGTTGCGACGAAGTCGCACATGGAAAGGCACTTCCACTGATTGCCTTAAGAGATAATTATGCTCGTAATCCTCCGGGCGGAAATGCAGAGAGCACACATGTCGTCTCATCGGCTCCTTTACTTCCCGCTGTAGCATGGGAACAGAACTGAACCAGCGGGAACGTCGAGGTTCGTCAGGCGGCACCGTGTGGTAGTTGACATTGCTGTCGGAGCTTTTAGTACCCTTGTTCAGACGACGTGGACCGTTCGGGCACCCCGCGACATCGCACCGACCTGGCATTTCGCCACTGGCAATCGGTAACTAGATAGATAAACTTTATCAAAAGAATAATCAGACTTTTCTGTTGCCCTGAGCGCTAGAACTGACCGAGCGGCGAGCAAGAGCACCGACCGCACATGACAACGCCGCGAAATACAAAACATTGCCGCGGCCGACCAAAACCAGAACTTGACACTGAGCGCAACGGTCGCTAATGTTCAGCAATAACTCAAGCATACTAAATATGATTGTTATGGTCAAAATTTGTCTAAGGTAATTTTTATTTCTAACATGTAGCTGTAACAAAAAAAAAGGTGTTGTTTAGAAAATGGCGTTCATGACGTCATTGAATAGCATTCTCTGGATTTGAAATGCGGATTCTAAACGCTATGTTTTTTTTTTTTTGTTTTTTTTGCTAGTTAAATGCGGTACAAGCTATTGTGAAAGCCGAAAATCCGTCATAGACTTAGAGTCATGCGTCGAGTTTCGGACCACGGACTACGACCGTGTTTCATCCACTGGTGACGCCATCTGGACAACGCTTGCCGGATCTCGAAGGCATATAATTTAGCTGTTTGCATGCGGTGATTGCTATTTTGGAGCTGGAACACGTACTAGAAATCGGGTTTTGGACCAAAACTTGATTGAAAATGAAAAAAAAGAGCAAACTGTCCTACAACGGGGCACAGCACTTGGCCGTACGGTCTTTGTTTCGGCACTTTCTTGGTACTTTTTGTGTATGTTTCACTTGCATTTCGCCTACTCGGTTAATATATGGTTGCGCATGTTAATTAATACTGCATTCTCGGCGAATATTGCAGTGGTGTAAAAATAATGTATTCCTGTGCAACAAAAGTAAAGAAGCAAGCGATGCGACAAAGTTGTAATTATTTGAGGAGCTCAAATAATTAGGTTGTTTTATTTCAGCTAATAGTGGCCACTGTCTTGAGTCTAGCTAACAACGCCACAATGAAGAGTGAAAGGAAATTATAATAGCCGCCTTTTGCCTCAGTGTTATGACGTCCTGCGTCTAGAGAGTGCCGTGTCACACGTGGTCTTCATATAAAAACATTAGTTAGCTTTCACTTTGAAGCAGCGAATTAAAGCGCAATGACCCACAATTTAATTGCAAGGCAAAATAGAATTTTGCCTGTGGCGCCACAAACACATAATAAAAGAGCACCTCTGATCGCCGAACCTCTAAGCGACAATCATGCAATTATCGCAATTATCATAATGCATTTGTCGTAATATAAAGTGCATGACGCGACATGATATGAGTAGAAGCTCACGATTTTTTTTTTTTTTTGTACTGCTGAGTAATGCCAATGCCACCCAGTTTATGCTTCATTATATTACCGAAATTGCGGAGTGACCAATTAACACATCGTGACAAGTCGATCACGAAAACGTGGCATTCACGTCTCGCTGCTACGACTTCTTTTGTTTAAAACGGGGTAATATGCTTTTCGTGATGCACTAGAATAAGCACGAAACGTTAATAAAATTGACAGGCTTGGGGCGAGCGGATTGCGGCGGTCACATATCGTGTGCTCAATGCGAGCAGTCACTGTTCTTACTACTGCGCAAAGACGACAGCGCAAGGTTAAATACTTTTCTACACCGTCAAAGCACCAGCGCTGCCGAAGTAGGACGCCCCCTCTTGCCTCGCCTCCCCCGTGCCTCGCCCGCGAACGAAGAAGCGCGTTTCCGTCCCGCCTTTCTCCCTCGCGCGGGCGAGATTGAACGGCGATCGTCGGCTGACCCTCGCAAGCTTTCACCCGCACATACAGCGTACGGCGCGCGGCGACAATGCTATTGTGTTTGGACTTTGTACGGAACATCACGGCGACGACGACGGTGACGGCAGAAGTGCGCTTGGAGTGTCAATATAATTGCTATCGCAATAAAATAGAAATGCATAATCGGGTAAATAACAAACATTCGCTAATGAAGTTGTAACTAATTACCTTATGGATATGGCAATATACAAACTCTAGCGGGGGAGACTGCAGGGCCTGATTTGAAAGACTTGTGTGGATTAAACCATTTACGACATATGCGCCGGCAAACTTGCGGTAAAGATGCGCTGTCGTTCCACTCACTTTCTTAATAAAATGTCGTTTTATGCATTGAAGCACAAAAGTAACTGGAACGCCCATGCATTTCTCCGCAAAGTTCGGGAATTTACCCGCCGTGGTTGCTCAGTGGTTATGGTGTTGGGCTGCTGAGCTCAAAGTCGCGAGATCGAATCCCGGCCACGACGCGGCCGCATTTCGATGGGGGCGAAATGCAGAAAACACCCGTGTACTTAGATTTAGGTACCCATTAAAGAACCCAAGGTGGTCGAAATTAATCCGGAGTCCCCCACTACGGCCTGCCTCATAATCAGATAGTGGTCTTGGCACGTCAAACCCCATAAAAAAAAAGTTCGGGAATTAGTATCACCAAACTGGTGCCACCCTGAGAATTCGTTCCAAGTGGATCCGCCTTGCGAACTCCTCGGCTAGAATTTGTAAATTTCAATACGTTCCATAAGGCAATTAGTTAAAAAAATTAGTGCAATTTTGTTAATCAGTCAACTGTTTATTTCATTTTTTGTTCAAGTAAACCAGCTCATGGACTAGAATTGTGCTATCTGCCACAGGCAACTAAAAAAAAAAAAAAAAAACTATGAAAGTGTTCACTGAAACACCGGGTAAGTAATATGTGGCCACGTATTTATTTGTGGCGTTTAATTACAGGCGACTGAAGTTCTTAATGCAACTGCTCGAAATAAACACCTTCACCGGAAATTGGGCTATGATTCTGCAAAGTCATTCCAGTGTGCTGTCTCTTTGTTAAACATTTTTGCGATATAATGCTCCCTGGAAGACATGCTGCAACTTTTCGCGTTATATCTTCCGATGGGCCTGAAGAGGAAGCTTTTCGCCTCAGGAGCTTCGATAGAAATATATGGGAACGGACAACTTGTTTCGTTAGGCATCTATCGCGCCGAATACTAGAAAGTTTGCTGCATTTAAAGGAAAAGAACGTTAAATCAGCCAACTGTAGAGAGCACATTTTGGATTTAGGTATTCAAGTTTTTGATAATAATCGCTAAATATAACGAAATAACACATGCAAAAGGGAACATCAAGCTCACGACTGTGCAACTAAGCAAAAAGAGAAAGGTAAAGCACACCTCTGAGACATCTGAAGTGAACAATAGTAATATACTGTATCTCGCTCTGACTTGAATTACGTATACCAATAATTTGTGAGTGGGGAATTTGCTGAACCGGCGGAAAATTTTAAACAATTTTACGCTTCATGCAGATGCTCTAACAGATGCAATTTATAGAACCGCGATATCTGTTTTTAGAGGTCAGTTACAGACTTGTAAACTCTTAGCGCTTCAACTTTTTTAACTTATCAATTTTGGAAGATATGTGTGAAACCAATCGGGCCTCAAACCAATATTTTGCTACTTATAGTCGTTAGAATTCAGCGCTATTTCCTAAACGCAACAAATTTAATATAAATAGGTTCCGTAACTGTCTAATGAGAGAATTTTGCATTTTAAAAGTTCAGTAGAGTTTTGTTAATTGGGCTCCGGTTAATTCAATTTTCGGTTAATTCGACCCTGACCAAAAATCTTGGATTTCTATTTGCAAGGGCATTCGTTATTTCCATCCAGAAGTGGGCCCTCACCAGAGATTTCGAACTTTTGGTTGGCACAAAGGCGCCATGTACCAATGGTGACTCCTGTCATGACCGCCAGTAAGGTCTCAAGCGAAGACGGGTAGCTCACAACGAATGATTACAGTATTTACCCGATTCTAACGCGCGCCTATGTTTTTTTTTAATGTGTTCCGAAAATTTTCTGCGCGGATCAATTAGATACCAAACCAAAGCCACGTTAGTGACTTTTGCAACTGCCTGCCGTATGAGTCAGCCTATAGGCAGCGTCATCGCCATCACAAGATGGCGACAAAACGCGCGTATTGCGTAACCCGACGGCGCTCCGCATTCAGTATCACTACGAAACTTCATTAAAGAGTAAGTTATCTTGCACGTCCTCACCATTTCCTCCCGGTGCTTAACGAAGTGTATACGTCCATTGGGAACACTGGTTTCTGATTAAACCAATTGTCCCCGAGACTGCGTTTTGCGGTACTACGGGAGGGAAGTCGTCAACGGTTGTAGCGCTAGGAGCCCAGAAAGACAGATGTGGTACAACAGCCTCGTAACGTTTATTTTGCGCTGCAGTTTGATTGGTTCGCTGTAGGCACACCCCAATTACGGTGTGCCTCATAATCAGATCATGGTTCCGGTACGCAAAACCCCCCAATTAATTAAAGCTACTACGCCTTTTCTGGGCTGTTATCGGTTCGCCATGCCCTAGACAACGGCAGCCGTCACATCTACGCTGATCGCTATAGAGGGCACGATCCTTTCTTTTGTCTAATTTTATGGCAGAGTTCACAGATTGCAGACTTTCTTTAGTAAGAAACAACTGCTGAGAGCACGCTGTAAAGATGAAATTTGCGAGGCAGTTTGGAGCCTTCTAATGTGATAAGAGCGGCTTCTTTGTTGCCCATGGGCCGAGCGCTAACTATTTTGAACGAGTAGCAAGTGGTGAGGTTCGCCATGCGTTATTTATTGGTGAGTCGATCAGCACGATAGAGCATGCCATGAATCTGACCATGATAAAGTAGTTTCCTAACTTGAATTGGTATTTCGTTGGTGAAGACGTGGGGCAACCAAATGATGCTAGGTTGGTTGGTCACGCGGTGTTCATTAAAGGCGGTGTTAGCCTGGAAGTGTGGGCCGGCGATTGCTCCACCTGTTCGTCTCTTTCGTTGGTCAGGGATTTGTTACCAGATTTGTATGTGTTCACTGTTGCGTAGATACGCGAGTAGAAAGCGTGAAATCGTCTTACGAGGTATTTTTGGCTATTCGGGGAATATTATCTGTTCCACACACGATTGGAAATCCTCTTATTTGCAGATTGTCAGGTAGAGTATTGCGTTCGATATTGAAGTGCCGGCCGGGCCCAAATGAAGTGCCCCACGTCACCAGTTTCCTGACATCCTGTGCATAACGGAGAGGTACCTCGACCAGTTTTGCACGCCAATTCTGGAGTGCAAGCCAATCCTTTTTTATTCTATTGATGAGAGTGACTTCTTATCGGTTAAGCCCTTTCACTGAAAGTGAAAAATTTGTCGGCCCTTCCACTATGTGAAGATGGTTAACCAGTGAAGGTGAAACGTGCGGCCTCGGTGTTTATCACTGGGTTCATCCCGAGGGTTCATTAAAGTATTACTCAATGATGAGGTTACGCACACGTTCGGCTGCGACGGAGAGAACGACGTCACTGACGGTATGCCCGCAGTCCGCCGTTGTCGCTTGCGTTCGATGTCTCGGGTTTGCTCGGCGGTGTGGTTAGCAGCATCCGCCCGCCATTGCCGCTTGCGGTTCCTCGAAATTAAATTGCTTCAAAATTAAATCTGTCTGTTACGTAAGACAAAGAATGGCTCATACCCCCTTAAGCAATGGCCCATACCCCCGCAAACGTGGCCTCCCAATTACGGCGACAGAAGAGAAGTGAAATTCTACGCTGAAATGGCGAGTGGCAATTGGGCAGCCAGCTGTGGATGAAGACGACGAGCGCGTGCCGAGCACGAGCCAACGAGCCAGCTGCGGAAGCAGAAGACAACGCTCGAGCCACTGCTGATGATGATAGTTTTCTGTGGACAGGCGATTTCGCCAGCCATATGAAGCTTCACTTTAAAGAAATGATCGAAGATGACCGACAGGCGATGGCGGAAGTGGCGGCGTGAGAGCTGGCAGGAAGGAGAAGTCACTATACGCCAAGGGGGAGTTTCCGCTCCACGCGCGCTATATACCTGCCACGCACGTTCGATGAACGCTCTAGCGTGTTTAAGCGCACGTGCACGTTTTCCCTCGGTGCTATTATTACACAAGCCGTCAGCGCAGGCACTGATTTGCATGTTGATCGCCGGCGCCCTCTCTTCTTGCCATATCGCCGTGATGTCGCTCATTGATTAGCATAGCAGTGCGCGAATCGTCCTGGCAGAAGTGCCGTGAGAAAGTGCTCGCCCTCGTAGTCGCACAACCAAAAAGGGTGGCCGCATATTTCCGTCGAACTTTGAGGGACCCGCCTTTTTTACTCTAGCAGCATCTTGCGCATTGATTATTTGATTTGTACTTCTCGCAAGAGCGCTAAAGCTATAATAACATTGTAACGAAACATGAGTTGCAGGAAGGGGGAAAAAAAAAAGTGAGTAGGCAGTAAAGGACCAATAATGGCGAGGGCATACCTATGTAGTTCATATCCGCGGATCAAATTCATGGTTACGGGATCGCACTATTGCTGCGTTTCCCGAGCCTTGGTGCACATAGAGGGCCAGAGAGGGTATGGTCATAAAAATGGTACGTATCTTTATATATTTTGTAATGTTTGAGCATGTTTATATTCTCCTGAAGTGCCCGAAACAATACTGACGGAGAAGCATACTAGGCATAGCGCTGGTAATACAGCCAACGCGTTCGCACGTGTTGCGATCTTGATGTGCTTCTTCCGCGTACCTCCCCACCAAGAGTAATAAAACAGAACGTGCATGTTAGTGCCATGAGGTTGTGACTACAGGGAACGAACTCGAAACATGTATGCATCAAAAACGGCCTTAACGACCGATTTCTTTCTCAGCGCGAGTGGAACTGCCGCGTCAGAAGCATTAAATGAAATAGCCCCACGGGTCGAGTTGTCCTCGTCCAGTCGATATTGCCCACGACACGTTTCCTAGTGTCGCGAGATTACTATACCTTGCACCGAGTTTACATTCATGAAAAAGCGGAGCATCTTAAACGTAATGTGGGGCGACACTCTCTGGTTTAATTAGAAGCGTTGCATATAATTACTGAACCGTTCTTTTCTTCCTACGTTTATGCGTTATGCGAGGTACGCAGTGGATTACCCCTGTGTACTATACAAGGTGTTTTTTTTTTTTAGTTGCACCAAACTTTTAAATTCGAAAAATGTTTATCTTGGTCACGTTATGTTTAGCATTCTAGTGTACGGATTGGCGGCCTCTAGATACAGAGCAATTTCCGCACTTACGTGCGTAATTAGCGATGTTACGGTAATTAATATTCTTATTATCAACAATAGGGGGCCACAGCAAATTAGTAATTTGGGGCCCGTCCTCGACACTACCTACCTCAACGAAACAATTTCAATAGCGGAGCTCATGTGGGAGCTACGCGAACAATTAGCTCCCCTTGGCAGGCTCCTTCAAACTGAAACTGGCCGCAAAAAGAGCGTCTGTGTCGTCGATATCGACACATTTTTTTGTTAAAACAAACCCATTTTTTAAAGAAACACATTTTTTCAAAACAAACCCCTGAATCGTTGTCTAAAATCCCCGGCTCAAACCGTCTGCCTTCTTATTTTGGCTCGCTTTCCTATTCTTGACCTTGAAGTTCTATTCCAGCAAGATGATACTCCATCTCAGCAGTCTCACGTCCGTCTTTTTTTACATTTGTCTCAGCCCGGCAAGATGACAATGGTCGCTCTCGACCGGGAATTTAGCTTTTGAAATGCCCATCTCGCGGTGTTAATTTTCGACTGAAGTACAGCACGGTATGCTCTTCAACGCTTTCGTTAAGTTGGGCAAGGACAACACCTAGGCCACGGTTGCCGGTGTCACATCGGAGAATTAATTCTCTGCGAAAGTCTGGCGAGTCAAGCACAGGCCTTGAAGTCGAAGCTTCTTTCTCAAAACAATGCACATATTCCGAATTCGGCCTCTCAAATCCTCCACTTCCGTGTGATGCACGTACTAACGTTTTCTTTCTCTGGTCCACAAATGACCCGCACTAGAGCAATAACCAACAAAATTTTGCAAATTACGTGTTCGAAACTACACGAAAATTGGAGCTTATTTCTGAATACTTCTACGCGCGTTCTAAGCGCTACTCAATACGCTGTTGTCTTACGCATATATAGATGCGACACACGCACCAACACATTACCTCTCTGTGTCCGGGCAAGACACGATCTAAAGGAACGGTCCTAACACTTTCTAAAATTGTGCAGTTTAAACAACGGCTCCTAAAAATAACTCCCCTTACCTTCAAATAAAAACTTCGCGAGAACTTCCGAAAGGTGAGCGGATACTCAAGCGTATCTTATACAAAAATGCAACCAATCTGCTTAACACAACGCTACATCGAGCAAACAAAGTTTCAATAATTTATGCGCGCGAAACCATATTTTCTGATTATCGGCAAGCTTCTAAAATAAGCAAGCCAAACAGAGCTAAAAATTTGCTTATCGCTACGCTCTATATAAATCTCAAACATCTAACCTGACACTACAAAAACTGTCAGCCCTTCCACTGGGGTGGAGACGGAAGACCATCGAAGCTGTACTATGGTGGGAGTTATGCATTTCCAATTACGACTATTAAGATGTGATGGTGATATAATCTCGACCGGGTGAGGTGGGTCGTCACCGCAGGAATCAGGAAACGACAATGAAGGCGGGCATCGTGATGATGAAAAATAGAAAAGATTGTATTCACTTCATTGGTACATGGTTTTGACTCTATCCGAGTTTCGAGCGGTTCTGATTACACGGGGCCAGGACGGCCTTAAATCCCCTCGTGGTGGCCGCGTTTCCTTCGTGGAGTCCTCTCTCCGGTGGTCAAGTTGACGACCTCCTCGCCCTCGGGTCCTCCTTCTTGGTAGCTCGCCGTTTTCGTCTACTCCGTAGAGGTGAGAGCTCTCTCGGGGCTGAGGGGATTATCTCGTCACGGGAAAAGCGCTGGGGCTTGCTTCCCACATTGGAGAGATACAGATTCCAGGCATAACCTGGCGATGACTCCTTCGGGGAACTTGTGGAAGTGTCAGACCTCTGTCGGGTGGTCAAGTTGGCGACCTCCTCTCCCTCGGTCTTCCTTCTTGGTAGCTCGCTGTTTTCGTCTGCTCCGTAGAGGTCAGACGCTCTCTCGGGGATGAAAGAGGATTATCTCGTCACGGGAAAGGCGCTCGAGCTTGATTCCCACATTTCACAGGTGCAGTTCCAAGCCGATCATAACAGCCCGTCCACCGCCACAGGAGGTCTTGAAGGGGTTGCAGCATCCAGCACCTCGAAGAGACCATAGACCCCGTGCCTCTGCTTTGTTTCGCCGTTCGTTCCAAGGCAGGCCAGTGACACCCTCTGGAAATAGACCACGCCAAGCCCAAGGCACAACAAACAGAGAGCACCCAACTAACCATGAGAACTGCCAGGTTCACACATTCTTCACGCACAAACTTATCAGAATTACCCTGCAGCCCTCGTCCGAGCTTCCCGAAATAACAAAAGGAAAAAACCAGACTTAAGTGCATTTTTCAATTAACCTAATACCTAACGTTTTTGTTTCTCCTGCCCGGAAAGCCACATTTATTGGGACCGAGAGTGCATTGAAAATGATCAGACGGATAAATGCTGCGCAGTGAGTTAGTTACTCGTTGGGTCAATAGTATCTGCCAGTACCAGCGCTTCAAGGCAAAATGTACTGCTCTGTGATGACCGCCTGAATCCCTAATTAAGCTGATTCATAAAGTGGCATTTAAAGCCAGAAAACAAGCCATACTCTATCTGCAATGGTAGCCGATAAACGCACCTACCCTGTAAGCATTGAATTACCCAAAATGGTTTGTTTCTACAAACCTCCATATCAATGCCTATCTACAAACAGCGCGTTCACGAGCCACCACCGTCGCAAACCTGCTTCGCAGTTTTTTCGCGTAACTGGCGCGCATAACAATCATCACAACGAATCACCGAGATTAACGCGGAACCTTTGAAATTAAAAGAAATAAGGTCTTAATAACTAACAATGAAAAAAAAAATGCAACGTGCTCTATTTACAAATTTACAAACGGGAACCTTATTGAGGCGCCCAATTCGACAATTACTACCTCCTAATGCGCACTCGACTAGGTCGCAATCTGAAAGTCATTGGGCTCGCCATGGGCAATAAAGGTGCCAGACACTCACTGCCCCCTCCCGTCACCTGTCAATTCGTGGGCCGCAGCTTTCTTTTGCGTCTCAGGGAGGGAGGCCGTAAACGCGAGGAGAATCGCCATTCTTCCTTTGCTCTCCCTCTCACGGCGCATTCCCCCTCATTGACTGTTTGACTGCCCTGTGCTTGCGCGCGTACCTCATCCAGGTTGCCCCTTTCAGCCGCATTCCTACTCGCGGAGACGCGCCCTGTTCTGTTGTCAGCCGCCTTTGGCGACGTCTCCGTTTTCTCAGCCACCATAACGAGCCTTTGAAGTTCTGCGTGGTGGCCTGTTCCTTCGCTTACGGGCTGCGGTGTCTGTCTCGAATTTGCGCTGTGCTAAATACTTCGCTCGTTTGCGCTGTCTGAAAAATTTTTGCCTCGCCAGGCCGTCACCGAATGTGCCTGTGCAATCCTCGATCGTCCGGTCCTGCCCTGTTTGGGCCGCCATATCAGTCTCCTCTCCTTTGGACGATTCCGGAACCCCGCTCAAATGCGGAGGTACAAGGGAGGTTTTTCAGCGCCTCCTTGACCTTTTTAGGACTGCTAAAACAAGCCTTGTCTCCGCAAGGAACGTGCTCCGGAATAGCCACTGCTTCTACCTTCGCGACGTAATTGCTCTCTTCTGCCGCGATTCCTTCTTTAACAACCTTCAATGGTCTAAATAGCCCTCCGAATGTGACAGCTCCAAATTAGTTTCTAATTCCTCTACCAGCCTCTGCTGCGGTATGCCCACTGAGCCGAATGCCTCCTCGCTAGCGCCTTTTCCCCCGCTTTCATTAGTTATGTGCTGCGCTTCCTGAGTGCCTATGTATGAGGCCTTTTCCTTTCTTCATTGCCTTGCCTTATCTCCGCCGCGATCTCATGAGCCTGGGACGCGGGAGAGCTTGGGCCGTATAGTCGCCAAAACTCAGACCCTTTTTCTTTAGCAGCATTTCCGAGCGATTTGAAAATAAGTAGGGGTATTGTTTGGACAGATTCTGCGATAACCGCGGCTTCAGTCTCAATAGTCCCGAAGGGCCCCTCGATCTTTACGCTGGCTATGGGCAAGCAAACACTGTCCTCCTCAACTACCTGCCGGATCCACGCATGTTCCCCGGTAAAATCCTCAGGTTGCACATACGCAGGGTGGACGATGTCCATTGTCGCAGCCGAGTCCCTAAGTACCCTACATGGCGTTCCGTTCACTGCGAGGTCGCGAATGTAGGGTTCTAAGAGCTCCAAGTTTCCGTCGTCTTTACGAAGAAAAAACAATCCTAGGCTTCCGACAGCCGATCGCAAGGTGTCCAGGCTCCTGGCAACGGAAACAGACGTGGTTTTCTTGCCTCAAACGCCCTCTCTGTTTTTCTTTCGTCTTTCGCTGCACTGTTATTCTGGCCTAAATTATCTGTCGGCAAGTCTTTGGTCTCACTTCCAGCTTTCTCTTTGGGAAAGGGGCGCCTGTTTTCCTCTTTGCCGAATTTAGTCAACGGCCTGACGCGCGTTTTCTCGGATTCGCGACGTGCGGCGAATTCATCTGCTAGCACTGCAGCACGTTCTAAGCCCTTCTCGCCCGACCTATCTTGAATCCACAGGCGCATCTCTTCGCTCAAGGACCCATAGAACTGCTCCATGCAGATTAGCTCAACAACCTTGTCGTGACAACCGAACGCATCTTTCCCCTTTAGCCACTCAATTAAATTGGCTTTCAGTTTGTAAGTGAAATCTTGAAAAGACTCTCCCGGTCCCTAGCTGCCTCCCGAAAACGGCGGCGAAAGCCTCCGCTGAGAGCCGATATTTCCTTAGCAACGCAGCTTTACTTTCTGATAATTTCTGACTCGTCCTTCGTTAGCCTTGCAATTATTTCGGTTGCTTCGCCAGGAAGAACGGTCAGAATCTGTTGCGGCCAACTCTCTAGTGCCACCCGTTTTTCTCGCAGGTTCGTTCAAAAGTAACGAGAAACAACCCATGTCATCGTTCACTTTGTACGACGGCATGAGATCCCTTACCTTCACTCCTGTTTCACCTGACGTCTTTCATCTACTGAGAGGTTATTTGCTGTTTGCCTGGCCAGATCCCGCTGCACGTCTAGTTCTTTTAGCCTTATTTCGTGAGCTCTCTGTTCCTCGCGTTCCTTTCTTTCTGCAGCTTCCTTTTGATCAGCTCTCTGCCTTTCTCTGCAGCACTTCGTTCAGCTTTCTCAGACCTTTGCCTTTCCCTCTCCTCTGCAGCGTTTTTGCTCAGCTTTCTCAGCTCGTTTCTCTATCTCTTCCCATGCTTCTGAAATTTCGTCCTCAAGAGCCCCGCACTTCTCATCGCGTCAATAAGCTGCGGCTTTTCTCTGACTTTTCTCCCGACTCTCAATTCCCAGCTCTTCACAAA